>NW_026091119.1:0-11825 GCF_024586455.1 Bactrocera neohumeralis
AAGAAATTTTAAATCATTTGTATAATTTGTTAATATATAAGAATTTGTATAAATATAAAGTAGAAGTAAATATTTTAAGAATAAATGAAATGTACGTAGGATACATTTTGCTATTTGTAAAAACATATCTTTAGAATTTAAAAATATAACATTTAATTATTAAAATATATAATACTTTACTTCTAAGTCAAACTTGTATAATCATATTCAAGTAAGAAATAAAATATGCATTAACTTCGAAAAACGATCGATTTTGTTTTTTTACATAGTCCTCAATACAGTCAAAATAAATGAAAATACAATTCAGCTCAAAGTAGACAAATTGATCTAATCTCATTTATTTTACAGCAAAATAAAGAAAATATGTAAATGCCGGATAATGAAATCTCGATTATCACTTTATCATGCGAGAGTATAAAATGTTCGGTGATACCTGAACTTAGCCCTTCCTTACTTGTTTTTATATACATAGGCATCAAATGAAAGTATAAATTTCACAGACGTTATTTCAATGCAGTTTTCTTAAAATAAACACTTAATAATTCATACATTAATATTACATTTATGGACATGACACAAGAATAGAAAGGAAAAAAATTTTGTTCCACTTTAAAAAAGGGACTAAATAAAAGTGGTCAAATGAAAGTATAAATTTTGGAAAAAATTTTGGTTTAAAAGTAATAGTAATTAATATTGCCTTTTTATTCTGAGTTAAAAGACGTTTTGTTCCACTAATATTTTCAAAAAAGGTTGACGCTTCGTCTCTAAGAAAAATTATTCCAAGTTTGTACGGCTTAGTTCGGTGATACCCGAACTTAGCCCTTCCTTACTTGTTTTTATATACATAGTATCAAATGAAAGTATAAATTGAAAAATAAAAAACTAATAATTCATACATTAATATTACATTTGCATAAGTATTTAAGTAACAAATTATATATTAAAAAAAAATTTTCCGGAATAGAAAGAAAAAAAATTTGTTCCACTTTAAAATAGGGACTCTTAAATAAAAGTGGTCAAATGAAAGTATAAATTTTGAAAAAAATACGAAACGTTAATAGTAATGCCTTTTTTATTCTGAGTTACTGCATGAAGACGTTTTGGCATGCCTCGAACCAAATTTTCTAATATTTTCATTGGAATAATGTCAAGTTGACGCTTCGTCTCTAAGAAAAATTATTCCAAGTTTGTAATGGCTGCTTTTTGGCATTTTTGAATCAAAAATTAACCACAATGCTTAATTGATTTAAACTGGTGACTGAGTTGGCCAGGCCAGTTTTTTCTTAAGCCTTCTTCAAAAAGCGAGCAGTCAGGCGAGATGTGCGTTTAAAATTTTCGCTAAGAATGTCCACATATGAAGCAACCATCCTTCGTCCATCGAATTTAAGTACACAACCTACACCAAATTGAGAAACCGCGCCAAACCATGAGATAACAACCTCCATGCTTCCACTGATGATTGTATGCACTGTGGTTTTAAGCTATCAGAAGGTTTACACCACATTCCCTTACGTGTTTTTAACTCCTTAGCTCGAATTTGAATTCATCGGACCAAATTACTTTATCTCAAAATGTGGTTGGCATATTTGGATATTGTTTTGCACTCTAGTCCTTTTTTCCTACTCGAAATGGAAAACATAGCTCGTTTATTTGCGACATAGTTTTTAAAACCAGATGTTTGTAATTTTCTTTCATTGTACTAATGTGCCATCCAAACCAAAACTTTTAATCAACCCCGTAATAAAATTTCTGGGTTTTCAGGAGCTTTTCTCGTACAAGTCGCTCAGCGTGTATAGAAGTTTTGGACTTTGGACTCCACCGTATTGAGTCTTGCTTTTTCTTCTCTTTGGATTATTCAAAAATTTTTTTTCTCCCCTCTCTGATCGAAATGGAATATTTTTCATACATTTTTTTGATACGTTTCACCCCTCTTCCCATCTTCTACAATTAAGATCCGATTCTCTTCAATTTTTTTATATTTTTTACTAAGAACAGAAAAAAAAAATTTTCACCATAACATAAATTCCCTTAATAAATACAAATGTATTAAATATAGAGTATAATTCAGTTTTACCTTGAAAAAAATTAACCAAAACTAAAATTATACTTTCATTTGACGCGCACTCATAGGCTCACCAGCGAAGACTAATCACTCCCGATGCAGTAAATATTTTTTTCGTCTAAATAATAAGTGTAAATATTACTCCAACTGTTTATTTACATAACGGTGCTTCTACATAAAATGCTTTATGAATTTATTCTTAAGCAAAAATGTAGGAAGTAAATTAATGATCTGAGGTTGCCAGTATAAACTACATTTATACTTTCATTTGACGCCTAGTTTATATAATACTTTATATCAAAGCACATAACAAATATAGACCTGGTCAACAGTATAGCTAACGTGTGAAAACTAAGTTTTCTGGGAAAAGCTGTTAAAAATAATCGTCAGTTTCTCGTTATCTCATTAATTGTTCTCCTTTTGACACCCGCTCTCCCTTTTCGTAGACCAGGTCAGAAGAGAGCGAAAGTTTGCATGAATTCATAAAAATTCGCAAACTGATATTCATATCATTTAATATGATTGAATAGACGTATAAAAATATGGCAATGTACATTTACTTGTCAGAATAATATTCATTGAATGTTCACGCATCACTGTTAAAGTTCTCCTTCTGAGCTAGCTGTGGCGAAACACGTTCATTTTGTAAGCTCTTAACAATTCACACTCTTGTCCGTAGTTGAACCTTATCTATAATTTACGTTCTCTGATCGTAAAGTCTGACATTTTGGATCTTATACATACTCAGAACGTTTTGACATACGGGCGCTATTTCTGTTTTTTACAGCAACTTAAAACATCGAACGAAGCCAAAAAATGAAAGTTAATCATGAACATTTTCTTGCGATTATACTCGTATTTTACAATTTTCGACGTGGATTATCCGAGAAACAGTGCGTCGATGAACTTAATTAAATTTTTGGCGATTAAGATCCCTCAAGGACTAGCGGTATGGTAATGTAATCCAGGTCGTGAACTATTCCATGACGAATTTCGTGAGGGTCATCCAAGATCAGCTGATGTTGTAAAATTCTCATGTAACCCATTATAATATTAGCACAACTATAGACATGATTACAAAATTACATGAACATATTATTGTAGAAAAGTTTTCTTCGTTGGATCACACACAATTTATCAACCGCTCCAAAAAGCTCAGAATGATTGGTGGAGGGAAATGTTTAAAAACACGACAGCAGGGTTTCGAAATACGTTTATGACAATGAGACAAGTCATGAATGGTAAATTTTTACGTATAAGCCCGTACGTGAAAAATAAACGTCAACGGTCAACGTTTTTCCGTTTATGCACTCTGAATGCCTTATTTGCAGATACTTCACTTAGAGTGGCTACATTCCTTGGAGAGTTGATTCAAATGCATGCAAAACTGTATAGACACTAATGGAGAATATTTTAAAAAACGATGGTCGATGATTAATATTTGTTCTTGTTCTTTAATCCCGAAATATTAAAAATATATATGTACTATATAATAAAAAAAAACCAATCGAACGCCAGAAAAAGAAGAAAGTTTAAACAAACGAATCCCCCCATAATCGGGAGTGAAAGCAAAAACAAAAGAGGAACAATATAACAAAATATATATGTATGTATGTACAGTTGTGTGAAAATAGTAGTGCGACAGCACATAACACTCTAATCTGATTTGTGACATGTTCTATCTTGCAAATTGAACATTTCTACAATACTTTCGTAGAACAGAATATTGTTAACAAAAAAACACCAAAATGCCGTTATTTTTATTTTACGATGCTTTCTTTATGGTATATTTCAATATTTGCACCAAAAGTCCCTTGTTCATTAAAATAGTAGTGCTTGACGGGAATAGTTGAAAAAAATATTTTTTTTTTTTTTAATTGTAACTGACATCAGTAAGTGTATTAAAATAATATAGTAATTGTGTGATATAAATTTATTGAAATCGCTCTTTATTTCTTGTTTAGTCGGTTGAAAAAAAGCATTGCTCAATCAAAAAGCGAGAGTTAATAGTTAAGTTAAGAGATGAAGCAAGACATATAAAGAAATCGAAGAAATGATTGGTTGCACTGCTCCGATGATATTTAATGCTATTCATCATACTATTAAGTCGGAAACTCTTGGTGGTAAGCGCAAGACTTCATTTCTAGAGGACCGACGAGTTTTGCTATACAGCAGCGAAGCCTTCGGCGTTGTCAAAAATAATTAAAAATGAATTGAATCTAATGGTCAGTGCTGTCACAGTTAGCCGAAGGCTAATAGAAGCTAATTTACATGCAAGGAGGCCGAGAAAAGTACCCCTTTTGACGAATAAGCACGTCAATTGCAAGAATAAAAAGTTTCGAAAGACCATATGTATCGGCCCGCCGAAAAGTGGCACAATATTGTATTTATGGATGAGATCAAAATTGTTTTGTTTGGTGGTATCGGCTCCAGGCAGTGTGTTCGTTGTCTCCCAAACACAGAATACCACCCAAGGTACACCACAAAGACAGTAAAGTATGATGAGCTAAACACTATGGTGTGGGCTTGTTTCTCGTATGCTGGCGATGGTCCAATCTCTTTGATCACTGGCATTATTGACCAAGCAGTGTGCATTAATACATTGAAAGATGTAATGCTACCGTATGCTAGTTGGAAAATGTCCTTAAAATGGACATTTCAGCAGGATAATGATCCTAAACAGCAAAACCATCAAGAAGCACAGAGCTTTGGCAAGTGTTTAAGGAGGTATGGGCTCAAGTCTCTGTGAAGCATTGTAGGGAGCTTATTAATTCCATCCTACGTCGATGCCTAGCCGTTATAAACAATAACGGATTTACAACAAAATATTAGTCCTTAGGAAATATATTAAATATAAAATATTTACTGTTCCTTTCATATTCTTAGATTTTTCGCCTTTTTTAATAGCCACTACTATTTTCTTGAACAGCATAATTTTTCAATTTTATTTTAATTTAATATCTGTATGTAAACTAAAAATTTTTTTTGGTGTATAAAACTGTAAATTCATCATGCATTAATTAAAAATTAGGTTTTTTATAACTTTTGGATCGAATATTGTTCTTATCATGTGATTTGACTGGTAAATAGTTAGTAGTCACCGGCACTACTATTTTCGTGAACACTGTTGTATATATACAACAAATCCTTTTGGATTTCCGCATTAATTTCTTGTTCTCAGCACGGTTTTCGTAAAGGCTACAGTAACTAATTTGCTTTTCTATCACCTGTATCAACGGGCTTTAGGGAGAATAAGCGTACTGATGTTATAAAACAGATTTTAGTAAAGCTTTTGATAAAGTAATCATTCAATTCTTTTGAATAAACCTCATCTTCTAGGTTTTCAACCAATATTACTAATTACTACTACTAGTAATTGAATTCAACAAGTCATATTTTACCATACTTTTTCTGACATCAAAGTTATTTCAGGCGTTTCTCAAGGTAGCCCATCTTAGTCCAATTCTGTTCGTGTTATTTATTACGGGGCATCTCGATAGGATAAAATCTATGTCTTGCGAACTGAGAAATCTATTGCTATTGCCATTGCCAAATCTGTATGTGGGTATTTGTTATCATAAGATAATCATTTGCGCAAAGGCGTAGGGTAGGTAGGTTCGAGCTGATGTAGCGCATGCTTTGAGCTCTTGAAAAATTTATTTTATCATTTGCGAAGGTAGCATTTGGGTAGGTAGCTGATGTAGCCCATGTTTTGAGCCCTTGAACTGTTTAAATCTTTTATGTGGAAAATAAAAAAAGGATAAAGATCCTTTTGTTTACAAATGTATTTCTGGGAAAAATGAAATAATAACAAAGGATAAAGATCCTTTTTTTTACAAATGTATATTTTTGGGAAAAATAAGACAATAAGAAAAAGATAATTTTTTTACAAACGTATTTCTAGGAAAAATAAGAATTCATATTTTTGGACTACTATGTCATAATTGTGGCATACATTTTATATACCAATTAAAATAATAAATTTAAAATGAGTAATGATATTTTGATTTTCGCTAGTATAAGTTTATTAAATTTAAGATTTCGCTTATTCCCAAACCAATTTGCATAATTTTTCTGTAAATTAACAATATTAAACTAAATAATAAATTTTTGAAAAAATATTATTTTGAAAATGTACTTTATTTTTATAATATAACACAACCGTCTCAATACTCGCTCTTCTAAATTTCATATTACCGAAATGAAAATGCCGTCGGCATACGTGCAAATGGGATAAGTTGCATCTTCGAAATTTTCAGAGAAATGAAAACTGCGCTGTCAAACTGCTGAAGTGACAGCTTATAGCTTACGATAAATGGCATACGAATTAGTTTGCGATATATTGTAAGATATAAGCAATTAGGAGTCTCCACAGGCAATAGGCACGGCAATACAGTTCGCAAGACATAGATTTTATCCTGTCGAGATGCTCCGTAAATGACATATCATCTATTATTAAGTATTCAAGAGTTTTATTACATGCTGAAGATGTGCTTTTCACGTAGATCTGTAGGCCCTACTTCATACGTAATACAAAACTTTAGGCTGGAGCAAGTATGCAGTTTTGTTGATCTGGAAGTAACTATGGACCCCAAACTCAATTTTAATCTTCACGCAGCTTCCACGGTTTTTAAAGCTAAAGGCTTTGTTAAGCGTTAGTCTAAATAATTTAGAGATCCGCTTACTACAAAAATACTTTTTACATCTTTGGTGAGGCCTATATTAGAGTATGCTTCTATGGTTTGGAACCCTAGTAATCAAGTCCATTCGGAGAAGTTAGAGTCCATTCAAAAACAATTTTTTTCTTTTTGCCTTAAATCATTTGCATTGGAATTCCAGGTTAAATCATCCTCCTTACATTAACCGTTTAAAATTTATAAATCACCCTACACTCGCTAGTCGTAGGGAAATGCTTGGTATAATATTTCTTGCAAAACTCATGAATGGGTCAGTCTGTAGTACATCTCTCTTATCTGATATTAAATTTAACGTTCGCTCTACCAGGAAGTTTAGACCTTTACTTTTAAAATTTTCTAGAAAATTTTTGAGTTAAACGAACCATTCCACCGTATATGTCACGACTTCAGATCTCATTCCAGCACATTTAATGTAACAGACTCACTCTTTACCATTCAAACAATTATTTTATCTACTCTTAACAAGTAACATTTAAAAATAATAAACTTACTTTATCTAATTCTTAATTTTGGCTATTGAGATTTTTGTTTCCGTAGCTGATCAGCTCAAGATCGCAACTAAGTGTTGCCTTCTATGACTCGACTCGTTGCGGATTGCGCCCCTCGCGTCGGTTGGCCGGGAGGAGGGTAATCGTTGGATATTATTATTATTAATAAGCTAAAACACAAATCGGGCGCGGAAAACTAAAACACCTTAAGAAGAAACAAAAACAAATATAAAAAAACAAACACCACAAGGCATAACCGCAGCCAGCAGTAAGTTGCAGGAATGGAGGAAGGGAATTTTAACATAACGTCCAGGCTCTTCAACACATACACATATACATTAACATCCAATCATAGTGAGAGTACTAATTTCATACTTTTAATACTATATGCACAAATATATGTTTTAAGTTAACGTTTTTAAAAAATCAGTACCCAAATTGTAATAATTCACGGTAAAAACCGAATTACAATATTATTGAAGCCAGTCTAATATATAAATTTAAGCGGAGTTATTCAATTTATCGCTGACTTGCGCCCACGCCCCGAAGGTAGGGATGGAAGTTGTGAGCACTTGGAGCGCACCTACAAGAGAGAGCTTCCCCCGCCACGATGTCAAAATCGTGCTTGGCGACGTTAACGCCATGGTGGGCAAAGAAGGTATTTTTGGCACAACGGTGGGTAAATTTGGTATCCCCGCAAAACTAATACGCCTATGTTAACTGACATTGAGTAATACCAAAAGCTCTATTGGATTCTAATCAAAGACTGGCGACTCCCTATCGTGCGACTTCTTCACCCTACTCTTGGAGAAAATAATTCGAGGCGCAGAACTGAAAAGAGAAATTATCATCTTCTATAAGAGTGAACAGGTGCTGGCGTACGCCGATGATATTGATATCATTGGCCTCACCAACCCCGCCGGGAGTTCTGCTTTATCCAGAATGGATAAGGATGCTAAGCAAATAGGTCTGATAATGAACGAGCGCAAAACGAAATATCTCCTGTCATCAAACAAACAGGATAACTCTTGCCAACAGGTGCTACTTCGTCTCTCGACGAACAAAAACCAAATTCTATAAGTCACTCATTATTCCCGTCTTAATTATTTCAAGTATTTACGTGCTTATATTTTCGGGCTATATTCCAAACACAGTAAGCAGGATTGCAATAAAGAAATAAGCAAATTATAAAAACAAAAATTGAGATATCTCGATGAAACTTGGTATGTGGGTTCCATTAGGACGTAAGAAGAATGCCACGTATCAAATTTTGTCGAAAAAATTGGTCGGATCTCGATATATGGGTTTTCACCAAAAATTGGGTGACTCAAAGCCCATCGTCCGACTTTCTGCTCCCATAAAGCTCTCTCATACCATTTCGGTGGTCAACTTTAATGTCTCTGCCTTATTTAGTTATTGATTTATCGCACTTTTAGTAGTTTTGAACAGTACCGTTATATGGGGAGTGAGTGGGTTTATACTCAGATTTCATCCATTTTCACAATGTCAGTAGAAGTTGATTGTTGTAGCTTAAGTGGTTTAAGAGATATGTACGTTAAACTTTTTAAAAATTGTTTGCCCAGAAATGGCCCTTGCTACTGAAATCCTCTGTACCCAATGACAGTTTTATATCTTAATTTAGTGCTTAGTTATGGCATGTTATATGTTTTCGGTTAATAGTGATTTGTAAAAATTAGAATCGGGACAAGTAAAAAAAAACATAAAACAAGCAATTCTCTCCCAAATAAATACAAAACGTTATCAATAAAACTAAATGCGGCTGTTTTTCACAAATTTCGTACATCAAACGATTCAATAACGCTTTGAAGTAGTCGCTGTTGATGGTCCTTCGTTTTTCAAGGTAGTCAATAAATTTATTCCACACGCATCACAAAATACAGACGCCGTAACCTTGGCAGCCGACTATTGCGTTCTGTCACGCTTTGGAGAGGGTTCTTCGTCTGCAGTCTACTCGGATGACTATTGAGTATTGTAAATATAAGGATCTAACCAAATTTCTTTTAACGTTAGAAACCAAAATGATGATATGAAAACCTTTGTGATTAGCCAGAAGCTGCTTGGCGAATATTTCGAAAGGGATCCCAAAGCGTGCTCTCTTAGAAAACGGCGAAAGGTAATATTTCATAGCAGAAACAGTTTAACAATTGGGTCAAAACCCGTTTAAAACTAATTTGATGGGTTTCTTTGAGCTCTATAATGAAGATGAACTCACGAAGCCTCTTTTATGCTTTCAAATCTAGCAAATCTAAACATAAGCCAAAAAAAAAGTAAGGAAGGGCTAAGTTCGGGTGCAACCGAACATTTTATACTTTTGCAACTTGCAAGAATCAAAGCCAGGGAAATACTATAAGGTGTAGAACCAAGCATATAGGCCAAGTTTTAGCACAAATGTATATATCTAAGGTACACTGTTATATACAAAACACGCTCTCTTACTTTCATTGAGATAACTCATATATTGGCGGAGATATGCGGTAGAAAGCAACCCCGAATTTTGAAAATCTGTATATTAAGTATACGGGGGCTAAGGGAAGTCCGATTCAACCTATTTTCGACATACCGACATACCGTTATAACGGAAGTATTATCCCTTAGTTTCAGTTATATATAACACACATTGACCGACATTTTCGATCAAAAGTCAACTATAGGTACCGGGGTCTAAATATCCGGTACACAGTGGCTTGCACAGTTTTTGTTGGATTTCAAAATTTTTTGGTCATAAGGTGGCACACACTAAGGGCATTTTGCGTACAAAGTTGTATCCCGTTATATAATATTAAACGCTTCTTGCCTTGCGTATTGGAAACTGAACGAATCAAGTGGAATATAGAATTGTGTCATATGGGAAGTAAGCGTTGTTGTTGTCCGATTTCGTCCATTTTTACAATGAGACAGAAGAATATCAAAAAATGCTATGTACCAAATTGTGTCGAAATCGGTTTGGGCGGGTTCTGAGATATGGGGTTTCACCAAAAAGTGGGCGGTGCCACGCCCATTGTCCAATTTTTTCACAGGCTCTCATTAAGCTCTTTCATGCCATCTCGGTGGTAATATATGGGGAGTGAGCAGGGATATTTTCCGATTTCATCTATTTTCACGCTATCGGTAGGAGTTCTTATAAGGTTTTAGCTCAGAGAATTTGAATATTGTAGCTTAAGTGGTTTTGGTGATATGTATATTAAACTTGTTACAGGACGGGGTCACGCTTTCTTTTTCAAAAAAATGTTTCCACACGTGCCCTTTGCTACTGTGAACTCCTGTCCCAGATTACAGCTTTAGATCTTAATTTAGTGCTTAGTTATGGCACTTTATTTGTTCTCGGTTAATGACGATTTGTGGGCGTGGCAGTGGTCCGATTACGCCCATTTTTTTTTTTGTACTAAGGACATACAAGTTTCATCGAGATATCTCAATTTTTACTCAAGTTACAGTTTGCACAGACGGACGGACAGACAGACAACCGGAATATACTTGTATAAGTTAAGTTTTACTTTATTGAGTTTCAAAATGCAACTGACAATAGTTTCTTAAAAATACCCTAAGCTAGCTGTGGGTCAAAGGCAGTGGTTCCGAAATTATTACCGGCATAGTTTATTGGATATTCCATGGTCAGCAGAATTTACAATTTATGCGTTGTTGATATTTCTGTTACTTGAAGTAGATATTTGTTTAATTTAAAAGATCAGCAGAAATATCGATCGATTCCGAGAGTTGGAGCGGATGTTTGTTTCAACAAATTTCTTTATATTGCTGAACTTTAATAATGTTGCAATTAGTTTTGATACGTTGTTGCAATGAATATTCGTATTTGTTAACTGTCCCTCCGCAAATTCCTACTTGTCATCAATTGTACGGACCTTTTATAAATTAAATTATTTTCCGCGTTGTGTCACATACATACGTTTCAGTTTTATTTTTAGCGTGAATAGCACATGAAAAATTTCAAATGTTTAACAAAAAATTACATTAAATATGATTATTTAAACAAATGTATCGTGAAAAAGTATCTATAATAAGCATGAATATTTTTCTTTGACTTCCCAAAATTTCATAGATTTATCTCTAGTACAGTGGTTCCCAAAATTAATTTGTCTACCGCCCTTTTTGAGAATAAATATTTTTTAGCGCCCCATTTTTTCACCTATTTAAAAACCACTATAACTTCAAATTAATTATTTTGTCCTATATATGTATATTAACGGAGAATTCTAAACGAAACTTTTACTATAACCAGCAACTTGAAACCTAAGCGCAGTAGGTAATATACAACGGCGCTTAGGTCTCAAGTTAACTCTTACGAGCTCCACCTGCCAATAAGAATGATTATTGAAACACAACTTTATAGTATTCAAACAGAGAATATTTTATTAAAAATAAAACTAAAATAATCGATCCATATATAAAAACTAATGTGAAGGATGAATCTGATGCTGTTTAATTACTCAAGAACAGTCGCAAGTCGCCACGTTCGGTAACAAGCAAACGATTTATATTTTTAGTAAGCAGTGTTGTCACAGCACTAAGTCCACGTTCACACAAATATGACGATGGGAA
>NW_026091120.1:0-13961 GCF_024586455.1 Bactrocera neohumeralis
AGTCGAATTTCTTGTATATACACATTTGGCAATCGATATTGAGTTGCTGCAAATTATTTACTTCACTTATTTAAGTTAATTACCCTTCTTCATATTACTGAAGTTGACATAAAGCCACAACGGCAGTGATTTTGGAAGAATTCCACAATCTTATATTAAGGTATAAAGTCGATTTTCTTGTATATACACATTTAGCAATCGATATTGAGTTGCTTCAAATCATTTACTTCACTTATTTAAGTTAATTAACCTCCTTCATCTTACTGAAGTGGACATATGGCCATAACGGCAGCGCATTTGGAAGAACTCCTCATCCTTATAATAAGGTATAAAGTCGATTTTCTTGTGTATACACATTTGGCAATCGATATTGAGTTGCTTCAAATTATTTACTTCACTTATTTAAGTTAATTAACCTTCTTCGACTTACTGAAGTGGACATAAGGCCATAACGGCAGCGCATTTGGAAGAATTCCACATCCTTATATTAAGGTATAAAGTCGATTTTCTTGTATATACACATTTGGCAAAAGATATTGAGTTGCGTCAAATTATTTACTTCACTTCAAATTATTTTCTTCACTTCAGCGTATTTAAGATAATTAACCTTCTTCTTCTTACTGAAGTTGACATAAAGCCATAACAGCAGTGCATTTGGAAGAATTCCACAATCTTATATTAAGGTATAAAGTTGAGTTTCTTGTATATGCACATTTTGTAATCGATATTGAGTTGCTTCAAATTATTTACTTCACTTATTTAAGTTAATTAACCTTCTTCATATTACTGAAGTTGACATAAAGCCATAACGAGAGTGCATTTGGAAGAATTCCACAATCTTATATTAAAGTATAAAGTCGATTTTCTTGTATATATACATTTAGCAATCGATATTGAGTTGCTTCAAATCATTAGTTTAACATATTTAAGTTAATAAACCTTCTTACATTTTACTGAAGTGGACACAAAACCATAACGGCAGTGCATTTGGAAGAAATCCACAATCCTATTTTTAGGCATAAAGTCGATTTTCTTGTATATTCACATTTAGCAATTGATATTGAGTTGCTTCAAACCATTTACTTCACTTATTTAAGTTAATTAACCTTCCTCATCTTACTGAAGTGGACATAAAGCCATAACGGCAGTGCATTTGGAAGAATTCCACAATATTATATTAAGGTAGAAAGCCGTTTTTTTAACACATTTAGCCATCGATATTGAGTTGCTGCAAATCATTAATTTAATATATTTAAGTTAATTTACCTTCTTCATCTTACTGAAGTGGACATAAAGCCATAACGGCTGTGCATTTGGAAGAATTCCACAATCTTATATTAAGGTATAAAGTCGATTTTCTTGTATATACACATTTAGCAATCGATATTGAGTTGCTGCAAATCATTAATTTAACATATTTAAGTTAATTTACCTTCTCCATCTTACTGAAGTAGACATGTAGCCATAACGGCATTATATTTGGAAGAATTCCACAAACTTATATTAAGATATAAAGTCGATTTTCTTGTATATACACATTTAGCAATCGATATTGAGTTGCTGCAAATTATTTACTTCACTTATATAAGTTAATTAACCTTCTTCATTTTACTGAAGTGGACATAGCGCCATAACGGCAGCGCATTTGGAAGAATTCCACATCCTTATATTAAGGTATAAAGTCGATTTTCTTGTATATACAAATTTGGCAATCGATATTGAGTTGCTGCAAATCATTAATTTAACATATTTAAGTTAATTAACCTTCTTCATCTTACTGAAGTGGACATAAAGCCATAACGGCAGCGCAGTTGGAAGAATTCCACATCCTTATATTAAGATATAAAGTCGATTTTCTTGTATATACACATTTAGCAATCGATATTGAGTTGTTTCAAATCATTAGTTTAACGTATTTAAGTTAATTAACCTTCTTCATCTTACTGAAGTGGACATAAAGCCATAACGGCAGTGCATTTGAAAGAATTCCACAATCTTATATTTAAGGTATAAAATCGATTTTCTTGTATATACACATTTGGCAATCGATATTGAGTTGCTGCAAATCATTAATTTAACATATTTCAGTTAATTAACCTTCTTCATCTTACTGAAGTGGACATAAAGCCATAACGGCAGTGCATTTGGAAGAATTCCACATCCTTATATTAAGGTATAAAGTCGATTTTCTTGTATATACACATTTAGCAATCGATATTGAGTTGCTCCAAATCATTAGTTTAACATATTTAAGTTGATTTACCTTCTTCACCTTACTGAAGTGGACATAAAGCCATAACGGCAGCGCATTTGGAAGAATTCCACATTCTTATATTAAGGTATAAAGTCGACTTTCTTGTATATACACATTTAGCAATCGATATTGAGTTGCTTCGAATCATTAGTTTAACATATTTAAGTAAATTTACCTTCTTCATCTTACTGAAGTGGACATAAAGCCATAACGGCAGTACATTTGGAAGAATTCCACAATCCTTATATTAAGGTATAGAGTCGATTTTCTTGTATATTCAGATTTAGCAATCGATATTGAGTTGCTTCAAATCATTATTTAACATATTTAAGTTCTCTTACCGTTTTAATCTTACTGAAGTAGACATAAAGCCATAACGGCAGTGCATTTGAAGAATTCCACAATCCTATATTAGGTATAAAGTCGATTTTCTTGTATATACACATTTAGCAAGTGATATTGAGTTGCTGCAAATCAATAATTTAACATATTTAGGTTCATTAACCTTCTTCATCTTACCGAAGTTGACATAAAGCCATAACGGCAGTGCATTTGGAAGAATTCCACAATCTTATATTAAGGTATAAAGTCGATTTTTCTTATATACACATTTAGCAATCGATATTGAGTTGCTTCAAATCATTAGTTTAACATATTTAAGTTAACAAACTTTCTTCATCTTACTGAAGTTGACATAAAGCCATAACGGCAGCGCATTTGGAAGAATTCCACAATTATATATTTAGGTATAAAGTCGATTTTCTTGTATATATACATTTAGCAATCGATATTGAGTTGCTCTAAATCATTAATTTAACATATTTAAGTTAATTTACCTTCTTCATCTTACTGAAGTTGACATAAAGCCATAACGGCAGTGCACTTGGAAGAATTCCACAATCTTATATTAAGGTATAAAGTCGATTTTCTTGTATATACACATTTAGAAATCGATATTGAGTTGCTGCAAATCATTAGTTTAACATATTTAAGTTAATTTACCTTCTTCATCATACTGAAGTGGACATAAAGCCATAACGGCAGTGCATTTGGAAGAATTCACAATCTTATATTAAGGTATAAAGTCGATTTTCTTGTATATACACATTTAGCAATCGATATTGAGTTGTTTCAAATCATTAGTTTAACATATTTAAGTTAATTAGCCTTCTTCATCTTACTGAAGTGGACATAAAGCCATAACGGCAGTGCATGTGGAAGAATTCCACAATCTTATATTAAGGTATAAAGTCGAATTTCTTGTATATGCACATTTAGTAATCGATATTGAGTTGCTGGAAATAATAAGTTTAACACATATAAGTTAATTTACCTTCTGCATCTTACTGAAGTGGACATAAAGCCATAACGGCAGCGCATTTGGAAGAATTCCACATCCTTATATTAAGGTATAAAGTCGATTTTCTTGTATATACACATTTGGCAATCGATATTGAGTTGCTTCAAATCATTAACTTATTTAGTTAATTAACCTTCTTCATCTTACTGAAGTGGACATAAAGCCATAACGGCAGTGCATTTGGAAGAATTTCACAATCTTATATTAAGGTATAAAGTCGATATTCTTGTATATACACATTTGGCAATCGATATTGAGTTGCTTGAAATCATTAGTTTAACATACTTAAGTTAATAAATTTCTTCATCTTACTGAAGTTGACATAAAGCCATAACGGCAGCGCATTTGGAAGAATTCCACATCCTTATATTAAGGTATAAAGTCGATTTTCTTGTATATACACATTTTGTAATCGATATTGAGTTGCTTCAACTCATTAGTTTAACATATTTAAGTTAATCAACCTTCTTCATCTTACTGAAGTGGACATAAAGCCATAACGGCAGTGCATTTGGAAGAATTCCACAATCTTATATTAAGGTATAAAGTCGATTTTCTTGTATATACACATTAAGCAATCGATATTGAGTTGCTTCAAATCATTAGCTTAACATTTTAAGTTAATTAACCTTCTTCATCTTACTGAAGTTGACATAAAGCCATAACGGCAGTGCATTTGGAAGAATTCCACAATCTTATATTAAGGTATAAAGTCGATTTTCTTGTATATACACATTTAGCAATCGATATTGAGTTGCTCAAATCATTAGTTTAACATATTTAAGTTAATTACCTTCTTCATCTTACTGAAGAAGACATAAAGCCATAACGGCAGTGCATTTGGAAGAATTCCACAATCTTATATTAAGATATAAAGTCGATTTTCTTGTATATTCACATTTAGCAATCGATATTGAGTTGCTTCGATCATTTATTTAACATATTTAAGTTAATTAACCTTCTTCATCTTACTGAAGTGGACATAAAGCCATAACGGCAGTGCATTTGGAAGAATTCCACAATCTTATATTAAGGTATAAAGTCGATTTTCTTGTATATACACATTTAGCAATCGATATTGAGTTGCTTGAAATCATTAGTTTAACATACTTAAGTTAATTAAAATTCTTCATCTTACTGAAGTGAACATAAAGCCATAACGGCAGTGCATTTGGAAGAATTCACAATCTTATATTAAGGTATAAAGTCGATTTTCTTGTATATGCACATTTAGCCATCGATATTGAGTTGCTGAGCAAATCATTAGTTTAACATATTTACGTTAATTTACATTCTTCATCTTACTGAAGTGGACATAAAGCCATAACGGCAGTGCATTTGGAAGAATTCCACAATCTTATATTAAGGTATAAAGTCGATTTTCTTCTATATACACATTTAGTAATCGATATTGAGTTGCTGCAAATCATTAGTTTAACATATTTAAGTTAATTTGCCTTCTTCGTCTTACTGAAGTGTCCATAAAGCCATAACGGCAGTGCATTTGGAAGAATTCCACAATCTTATCTTAAGGTATAAAGTCGATTTTCTTGTATGTACACATTTGGCAATCGATATTGAGTTGCTTCAAATTATTAGCTTAACATATTTAAGTTAATTAACCTTCTTCATCTTACTGAAGTGGACATAAAGCCATAACGGCAGTGCATTTGGAAGAATTCCAAAATCTTATATTAAGGTATAAAGTCGATTTTCTTGTATATACACATTTGGCAATCGATATGGAGTTGCTTCAAATCATTTATTTAACATATTTAAGTTAACAAACCTTCTTCATCTTACTGAAGTGGACATAAATCCATAACGGCAGTGCATTTGGAAGAATTCGACAATCTTATATTCAGGTATAAAGTCGATTTTCTTGTATGTACACAATTAGCAATCGATATTGTGTTGCTTAAAACTATTTACTTCACTCGTTTAAGTTAATTAACCTTCTTCATCTTACTGAAGTGACATAAAGCCATAACGGCAGTGCTTTGGAAGAATTCGACAATCTTATATTCAGGTAAAAAGTCGATTTTCTTGTATATGCACATTTAGCAATCGATATTGAGTTGCTGCAAATCATTAATTTAACATATTTAAGTTAATTTACCTTCTTCATCTTACTGAAGTGGACATAAAGCCATAACGGCAGTGCATTTGGAAGAAATCCACAATCTTATATTAAGGTATAAAGTCGATTTTCTTGTATATACACATTTAGGAATCGATATTGAGTTGCTTCAAATCATTAGTTTAACATATTTAAGTTAATTAACCTTCTTCATTTTACTGAAGTGGACATAAAGCCATAACGGCAGTGCATTTGGAAGAATTTCCACAATCTTATATTAAGGTATAAAGTCGATATTCTTGTATATACATAGTTAGCAATCGATATTGAGTTCCAAATCTTCAAATCATTATATTTAAGTAACTTTCTTCAAGTTAGCCATTAACGGCCTTCTTCATCTATACTGAAATTGAATTTTTGACACAAAGCCATAACGGCAGTGCTTTTTAATGAATTCGACAATCTTATATTAAGGTATAAAGTCGATTTTCTTGTATATACACTTTCAGCAATCGATATTGAGTTGCTTCAAATCATTTATTTAACATATTTAAGTTAATTTACCTTCTTCATCTTACTGAAGTTGACATAAAGCCATAACGGCAGTGCATTTGAAAGAACTCCACAATCTTATATTAAGGTATAAAGTCGATTTTCTTGTATATTCGTATTTAGCAATCGACATTGAGTTTCTTCGAATCACTAGTTTAACATAATTTAGTTAATTAACCTTTTTCATCTTACTGACGGTGACATAAAGCCATAACGGCAGTGCATTTGGAAGAATTCACAATCTTATATTAAGGTATTAAGTCGATTTTCTTGTATATACACATTTACAATCGATATTGAGTTGCTTCAAATCATTAGTTTAACATATTTAAGTTAATTAACCTTCTTCATCTTACTGAAGTTGACATAAAGCCATAACGGCAGTGCATTTGGAAGAATTCCACAATCTTATATTAAGGTATAAAGTCGATTTTCTTGTATATACACATTTAGCAATCGATATTGAGTTGCTTCAAATCATTTAACATTTTATTTAAGTTAATTAAGCCTTTTCATCTTACTGAAGTTGACATAACGCCATAACGGCAGTGCATTTGGAAGAATTTCACAATCTTATATTAAGGTATAAAGTCAATTTTCTTGTATATACACATTTAGAATCGATATTGAGTTGCTTCAAATCATTAGTTTAAACATATTTAAGTTAATTAACCTTCTTCATCTTACTGAAGTTGACATAAAGGCCATAACGGCAGTGCATTTGGAAGAATTCCACAATCTTATATTAAGGTATAAAGGCGATTTTCTGGTATATACACATTTAACAATCGATATTGAGTTGCTTCAAATCATTAGTTTAACATATTTAAATTAATTAATCTTCTTCATCTTACTGAAGTTGACATACAGCCATAACGGCAGTGCATTTGGAAGAATTCCACAATCTTATATTTAGATATAAAGTCGATTTTCTTGTATATACACATTAGCAATCGATATTGAGTTGCTTCAAATCATTAACTTCACATATTTAAGTTAATTAACATTCTTCATCTTACTGAAGTGGACATAAAGCCATAACGGCAGTGCATTTGGAAGAATTCCACAAACTTATATTAAGGTATAAAGTCGATTTTCTTGTATATACACATTTAGCAATCGATATTGAGTTGCTTCAAACCATTAGTTTAAGATATTTAAGTTAATTAACCTTCTTCATCTTACTGAAGTGGACATAAAGCCATAACGGCAGTGCATGTGGAAGAATTTCACATCCTTATATGAAGGTATAAAGTCGATTTTCTTGTATATACACATTTAGCAATCGATATTGAGTTTCTTCAAACCATTAGTTTAACATATTTAAGTTAATTAACCTTCTTCATCTTACTGAAGTGGACATAAAGCCATAACGGCAGTGCATGTGGAAGAATTTCACATCCTTATATGAAGGTATAAAGTCGATTTTCTTGTATATACACATTTAGCAATCGATATTGAGTTTCTTCAAACCATTAGTTTAACATATTTAAGTTAATTAGCCTTCTTCATCTTACTGAAGTGGACATAAAGCCATAACGGCAGTGCATTTGGAAGAATTCCACAATCTTATATTTAGATATAAAGTCGATTTTCTTGTATATACACATTTAGCAATAGATATTGAGTTTCTTCAAACCATTAGTTTAACATATTTAAGTTAATTAGCCTTCTTCATCTTACTGAAGTGGACATAAAGCCATAACGGCAGTGCATGTGGAAGAATTTCACATCCTTATATGAAGGTATAAAGTCGATTTTCTTTTATATACACATTTAGCAATCGATATTGAGTTTCTTCAAACCATTAGTTTAACATATTTAAGTTAATTAGCCTTCTTCATCTTACTGAAGTGGACATAAAGCCATAACGGCACTGCATTTGGAAGAATTCCACAATCTTATATTTAGATATAAAGTCGATTTTCTTTTATATACACATTTAGAAATCGATATTGAGTTGCTTCAAACCATTAGTTTAACATATTTAAGTTAATTAACCTTCTTCATCTTACTGAAGTGGACATAAAGCCATAACGGCAGTGAATTTGGAAGAATTCTACAATCTTATATTTAGATATAAAGTCGATTTTCTTGTATGTACACTCTTTGGAATCGATATTGAGTTTCTGCATATCATTTACTTCACTTATTAATATTCTTCATCTTGCTGAAGTTGACATAAAGCCATAACGGCAGCGCATTTGGAAGAATTTCACATTTTTATATTAAGGTATAAAGACGATTTTCTTGTATATACACACTTAGGAATCCATATTGAGTTTCTTCAAATCATTAGTTAAACATATTTAAGTTAATTAACCTTCCTCATCTTACTAAAGTGGACATAAAGCCATAACGGCAGTGGATTTGGAAGAATTCCACAATCTTATATATAGATATAAAGTCGATTTTCTTGTATATACACAGTTAGCAATCGATATTGAGTTGCTTCAAATCATTTACTTCACTTATTTAAGTTAATTAACATTCTTCATCTTACTGAAGTTGACATAAAGCCATAACGGCAGTGCATTTGGAAGAATTTCACAATCTTATATTAAGGTATAAATCGATTTTCTTGTATATACACATTTAGCAACCGATAGTGAGTTTCTCCAAATCATTAGTTCAACATATTTAAGTTAATTAACCTTCCTCAACTTACTGAAGTGGACATAAAGCCATAACGGCAGTGTATTTGGAAGAATTCCACAATCTTATATTTAGATATAAAGTCGATTTTCTTGTATATACACAGTTAGCAATCGATGTTGAGTTGCTTCAAATCATTAATTTAACATATTTAAGTTAATTAACCTTCTTCATCTTACTGAAGTTGACATAAGGCCATAACGGCAGTGCATTTGTAAGAATTCCGAAATCTCATATTAAGGTATAAATCGATTTTCTTGTATAACACATTTGGCAATCGCTATTGAGTTGCGTTAAATTATTTACTTCACTTATTTAAGTTAATTAACCTTCTTCATATCACTGAAGTTGACATAAAGCCATAACGGCAGTGCATTTGGAAGAAGTCCACAATCTTGTATTAAGGTATAAAGTCGATTTTCTTGTATATACACACTTAGGAATCGATATTGAGTTGCTTCAAACCATTAGTTAAACATATTTAAGTTAATTAACCTTCCTCAACTTACTGAAGTTGACATAAAGCCATAACGGCAGTGCATTTGAAAGAGTTCTACAATCTTATATTTAGATATAAAGTCGATTTTCTTGTATATACACATTCAGCAATCGATATTGAGTTGCTTCAAATCATTAGTTTAACATATTTAAGTAAATTAACCTTCTTCATCTTACTGAAGTGGACATAAAGCCATAACGGCAGTGCATTTGGAAGAATTCCACATCCTTATAATAAGATATAAAGTCGATTTTCTTGTATATACACAATTGGCAATCGATATTGAGTTGCTTAAAATCTTAACATCTTCTTCTTCTTAATTGGCGTAGAAACCGCTTAAGCGATTATAGCCGAGTTAACAACAGCGCGCCAGTCGTTTCTTCTTCTCGCTACGTGGCGCCAATTGGATATTCCAAGCGAAGCCAGGTCCTTCTCCACTTGGTCCTTCCAACGGAGTGGAGGTCTTCCTCTTCCTCTGCTTCCCCCGGCGGGTACTGCGTCGAATATTTTCAGAGCTGGAGTGTTTTCGTCCATCCGGACAACATGACCTAGCCAGCGTAGCCGCTGTCTTTTAATTCGCTGAACTATGTCGATGTCGTCGTATATCTCGTACAGCTCATCGTTCCATCGAATGCGGTATTCGCCGTGGCTAACGCGCAAAGGACCATAAATCTTTCGCAGAACTTTTCTCTCGAAAACTCGCAACGTCGACTCATCCGTTGTTGACATCGTCCAAGACTCTGCACCATACAGCAGGACGGGAATTATGAGTGACTTATAGAGTTTGGTTTTTGTTTGTCGAGAGAGGACTTTGCTTCTCAATTGCCTACTCAGTCCGAAGTAGCACCTGTTGGCAAGAGTTATCCTGCGTTGGATTTCTAGGCTGACATTGTTGGTGGTGTTTACGCTGGTTCCAAGATAGACGAAATTATCTACGACTTCAAAGTTATGACTGTCAACAGTGACGTGAGTGCCAAGTCGCGAATGCGACGACTGTTTGTTTGATGACAGGAGATACTTCGTCTTGCCCTCGTTCACTGCCAGACCCATTTTCTGTGCTTCCTTGTCCAGCCTGGAGAAAGCAGAACTAACGGCGCGGGTGTTGAGGCCGATGATATCAATATCATCGGCATACGCCAACAGCTGTACACTCTTATAGAAGATGGTACCTTCTCTATTTAGTTCTGCGGCTCGAACTATTTTCTCCAAAAGCAGGTTGAAAAAGTCGCACGATAGGGAATCGCCTTGTCTGAAACCTCGTTTGGTATCGAACGGCTCGGAGAGGTCCTTCCCGATCCTGACGGAGCTTTTGGTGTTACTCAACGTCAGTTTACACAGCCGTATTAGTTTTGCGGGGATACCAAATTCAGACATCGCGGCATAAAGGCAGCTCCTTTTCGTGCTGTCGAAAGCAGCTTTGAAATCGACGAAGAGGTGGTGTGTGTCGATTCTCCTTTCACGGGTCTTTTCCAAGATTTGGCGCATGGTGAATATCTGGTCGGTTGTTGATTTGCCAGGTCTGAAGCCACACTGATAAGGTCCAATCAGTTTGTTGACGGTGGGCTTTAATCTTTCACACAATACGCTCGATAGAACCTTATATGCGATGTTGAGGAGGCTAATCCCACGGTAGTTGGCGCAGATTGTGGGGTCTCCTTTTTTATGGATTGGGCATAGCACACTTAAATTCCAATCGTTGGGCATGCTTTCGTCCGACCATATTTTACAAAGAAGCTGATGCATGCACCTTATCAGTTCTTCGCCGCCGTGTTTGAATAGCTCGGCCGGCAATCCGTCGGCCCCTGCCGCTTTGTTGTTCTTCAGGCGGGCAATTGCTATTCGAACTTCTTCATGGTCGGGTAATGGAACGTCTGCTCCATCGTCATCGATTGGGGAATCGGGTTCTCCTTCTCCTGGTGTTGTGCGTTCACTGCCATTCAGCAGGCTGGAGAAGTGTTCCCTCCATAATTTAAGTATGCTCTGGGCATCAGTGACTAGATCACCTTTGGGGGTTCTACAGGAATACGCTCCGGTCTTGAAACCTTCCGTAAGCCGCCGCATTTTTCCGTAGAATTTTCGAGCATTACCCCTGTCGGCCAGCTTATCAAGCTCTTCGTACTCACGCATTTCAGCCTCTTTCTTCTTCTGTCTACAAATGCGTCTCGCTTCCCTCTTCAACTCTCGGTATCTATCCCATCCCGCACGTGTAGTGGTCGATCGTAACGTTGCGAGGTAGGCAGCCTGTTTTCTCTCCGCTGCGACACGGCACTCCTCGTCGTACCAGCTGTTCTTTTGCACTTTCCGAAAACCAATGGTTTCGGTTGCAGCTGTGCGTAAGGAGTTTGAAATGCCGTCCCACAGTTCCCTTATACCGAGTTGTTGACGAGTGCTCTCAGAGAGCAGGAGTGCAAGCCGAGTAGAAAATCGTTCGGCTGTCTGTTGTGATTGCAGCTTCTCGACGTCGAACCTTCCTTGTGTTTGGTGGCGCGCGTTTTTTGCTGCACAGAGGCGGGTGCGAATCTTAGCTGCAACAAGATAGTGGTCCGAGTCGATGTTAGGACCTCGGAGCGCACGCACATCTAAAACACTGGAGACGTGTCTTCCGTCTATCACAACATGATCGATCTGGTTGGTAGTTTTTCGATCCGGAGACAGCCAGGTAGCTTGATGAATCTTCTTATGCTGGAATCTAGTACTACAGATAACCATATTTCGGGCCCCGGCGAAGTCAATCAGCCTCAACCCATTTGGGGATGTTTCGGCGTGGAGGCTGAATTTACCGACCGTAGTGCCAAATATACCTTCTTTGCCCACCCTGGCGTTAAAGTCGCCAAGCACGATTTTGACATCGTGGCGGGGGCAGCTCTCATAAGCGCGCTCCAAGCGCTCATAGAAGGCATCTTTGGTCACATCGTCCTTCTCTTCCGTCGGGGCGTGGGCGCAAATCAGCGATATGTTGAAGAACCTCGCTTTGATGCGGATTGTGGCTAGACGTTCATTCACCGCAGTGAATGATAGTACTCGGCGACGGAGTCTCTCTCCCACCACGAATCCTACACCAAACTTGCGCTCCTTTATATGGCCACTGTAGTAAATGTCACAAGGACCTACTCGTCTCTGTCCTTGTCCCGTCCATCGCATTTCTTGGACGGCGGTGATGTCAGCCTTTGTCTTTACGAGGACATCAACCAGCTGGGCAGCGGCACCTTCCCAATTAAGGGACCGGACATTCCAGGTGCATGCCCTCAATTCGTAGTCCTTATTTCGTTTGCCATGGTCGTCATCAAAAGGGGGGTCTCTCATCCGAGGCTGGTTGTAGCTCTTCACTGGGGGTGTTTTTTACGTGGCGGGTCCCAAACCCAGCGCACAACCCTTGTAGGGAATGTTTCGCCTTCTCACTTTAGCTCGCCTTTGAACGGATGTTCTTAGGCTACCCAGAGGATACTTGGTCAAAGACCGGAAGTAGTGAGCTGCTTGAGCCATGTGTAAAAGAATCGTTTCTGGCCACTCCCACGTGAATGGCGATCAGAGAACTTTCCTCACTTGCGTGAACTTCTACACATGACTCCATCCTCCCATTAGTTTAACATATTTAAGTTAATTTACTTTCTTCATCTTACTGAAGTGGACATAAAGCCATAACGGCAGCGCATTTGGAAGAATTCCACATTTTTATATTAAGGTATAAAGACGATTTTCTTGTATATACACATTTAGCAATCCATATTTGGTTTCTTCAAATCACTAGTTAAACATATTTAAGTTAATTAACCTTCCTCAGCTTACTGAAAATGACGTAAAGCCATAACGGCAGTGCATTTGGAAGAATTCTACAATCTTATATTTAGATATAAAGTCGATTTTCTTGTATGTACACTCTTTGGAATCGATATTGGGTTTCTTCAAATCATTTACTTCACTTATTTAAGTTAATTAACATTCTTCATCTTGCTGAAGTTGACATAAAGCCATAACGGCACTGCATTTGGAAGAATTCCACAATCTTATATATAGATATAAAGTCGATTTTCTTGTATATACACAGTTAGCAATCGATGTTGAGTTGCTTCAAATCATTAATTTAACATATTTAAGTTTATTAACAATGCTTCTTCATCTTACTGAAGTTGACATAAGGCCATAACGGCAGTTCATTTGGAAGAATTCCACAATCTTATATTAAGGTATAAAATCGATTTTCTTGTATATACACATTTAGCAATCGCTATTGAGTTGCTTCAAATTATTTACTTCACTTATTTAAGTTAATTTACCTTCTTCATCTTACTGAAGTGGACATAAAGCCATAACGGCAGTGCATTTGGAAGAATTCTACAATCTTATATTTAGATATAAAGTCGATTTTCTTGTATGTACACTCTTTGGAATCGACATTGAGTTTCTTCGTATCCTTTACTTCACTTATTGTTTAAAGTAGAAATATTTAAGCATATGCCCACTTCACTTTTGTCTTTTGTCTTTTGACACTTACCACTTCCACTTCTTTAACTAAAATACCCGGTTAATTTATAAGAGCAATTCAAGGTAGATTTAATTTATT
>NW_026091121.1:0-20677 GCF_024586455.1 Bactrocera neohumeralis
TACCGACTGCTAACTGTGTATGTGCAAGAAAATTGACTTTTTTCCTGAATATAAGATTGTCGAATTCTTCTAAATGCACTGCCGTTATGGCTTTATGTCAACTTCGATAAGACGTAGAAGGCTAATAAACAAGAAAATCGATTGTATACCTGAATATAAGATTGTCGAATTCTTTCAAATGCACTGCCGTTATAGCTTTATGTCAACTTCGATAAGATGAAGAAGGCTAATTAACTTAAATATTTGATGTTAATGATTTGAAGCAACTCAACACCGACTGCTAAATGTGTATATACAAGAAAATCGACTTTATACCTGAATATAAGATTGTCGAATTCTTCCAAATGCACTGCCGTTATGGCTTTATGTCAACTTCGATAAGATGAAGAAGGCTAATAAACTTAAATATTTGATGTTATTGATTTAAAGCAACTCAATGCCGACTGTTAAATGTGTATATACAAGAAAATCGACTTTATATCTGAATATAAGATTGTCGAATGTCGAATTCTTCTAAATGCACTGCCGTTATGGCTTTATGTCAACTTCGATAAGACGAAGAAGGCTAATAAACTTTAATATTTGATTTTAGTGATTTGAAGCAACTCAACACCGACTGCTAAATGTGTATATACAAGAAAATCGACTTTATACCTGAATATAAGATTGTCGAATTCTTTCAAATGCACTGCCGTTATGGCTTTATGTCAACTTCGATAAGATGAAGAAGGCTAATTAACTTAAATATTTGATGTTAATGATTTAAAGCAACTCAATACCGACTGCTAAATGTGTATATACAAGGAAATCGACTTTATACCTGAATATAAGATTGTCGAATTCTTTCAAATGCACTGCCGTTATGGCTTTATGTCAACTTCGATAAGATGAAGAAGGCTAATTAACTTAAATATTTGATGTTAATGATTTGAAACAACTCAGCACCGACTGCTAAATGTATATATACAAGAAAATCGGCTTTATACCTGAATATAAGATTGATGTCGAATTCTTCCAAATGCATTGCCGTTATGGCTTTATGTCAACTTCAGCAAGATGAAGAAGGTTAATTAACATAAATATTTGATGTTAATGATTTGAGGCAACTCAATACCGACTGCTAACTGTGTATGTGCAAGAAAATTGACTTTTTCCTGAATATAAGATTGTCGAATTCTTCTAAATGCACTGCCGTTATGGCTTTATGTCAACTTCGATAAGACGTAGAAGGCTAATAAACTTTAATATTTGATTATAGTGATTTGAAGCAACTCAACACCGACTGCTAAATGTGTATATACAAGAAAATCGACTTTATACCTGAACATAAGATTGTCGAATTCTTCCAAATGCACTGCCGTTATGGCTTTATGTCAACTTCGATAAGATTAAGAAGGCTAATAAACTTTAATATTTGATGTTAATGATTTAAAGCAACTCAATATCGACTGCTAAATGTGTATATACAAGAAAATCGACTTTATACCTGAATATAAGATTGTCGAATTCTTTCAAATGCACTGCCGTTATGGCTTTATGTCAACTTCGATAAGATGAAGAAGGCTAATTAACTTAAATATTTGATGTTAATGATTTGAAACAACTCAACACCGACTGCTAAATGTATATATACAAGAAAATCGACTTTATACCTGAATATAAGATTGTCGAATTCTTCCAAATGCACTGCCGTTATGGCTTTATGTCAACTTCAGTAAGATGAAGAAGGCTAATTAACTTAAATATTTGATGTTAATGATTTGAAGCAACTCAACACCGACTGCTAAATGTGTATATACAAGAAAATCGACTTTATACCTGAATATAAGATTGTCGAATTCTTCCAAATGCACTGCCGTTATGGCTTTATGTCAACTTCGATAAGATGAAGAAGGCTAATAAACTTAAATATTTGATGTTAATGATTTTAAGCAACTCAACACCGACTGCTAAATGTGTATATACAAGAAAATCGACTTTATACCTGAATATAAGATTGTCGAATTCTTCCAAATGCACTGCCGTTATGGCTTTATGTCAACTTCGATAAGATGAAGAAGGCTAATTAACTTAAATATTTGATGTTAATGATTTGAAGCAACTCAATACCGACTGCTAAATGTGTATATACAAGAAAATCGACTTTATACCTGAATATAAGATTGTCGAATTCTTCCAAATGCACTGCCGTTATGGCTTTATGTCAACTTCGATAAGATGAAGAAGGCTAATTAACTTAAATATTTGATGTTAATGATTTGAAGCAACTCAACACCGACTGCTAAATGTGTATATACAAGAAAATCGACTTTAAACCTGAGTATAAGATTGTCGAATTCTTCCAAATGCACTGCCGTTATGGCTTTATGTCAACTTCGATAAGATGAAGAAGGCTAATTAACTTAAATATTTGATGTTAATGATTTGAAGCAACTCAATACCGACTGCTAAATGTGCATAGTCAAGAAAATCGACTTTATACCTGAATATAAGATTGTCGAATTCTTCCACATGCACTGCGGTTATGGCTTTATGTCAACTTCGATAAGATGAAGAAGGCTAATTAACTTAAATATTTGATGTTAATGATTTGAAGCAACTCAATACCGACTGCTAAATGTGTATATACAAGAAAATCGACTTTATACCTGAATATAAGATTGTCGAATTCTTCCAAATGCACTGCCGTTATGGCTTTATGTCAACTTCGATAAGATGAAGAAGGCTAATTAACTTAATTATTTAAAGTAAAGGATTTGAAGCAACTCAATACCGACTGCTAAATGTGTATATACAAGAAAATCGACTTTATACCTGAATATAAGATTGTCGAATTCTTCCAAATGCACTGCCGTTATGGCTTTATGTCAACTTCGATAAGATGAAGAAGGCTAATTAACTTAAATATTTGATGTTAATGATTTGAAGCAACTCAACACCGACTGCTAAATGTGTATATACAAGAAAATCGACTTTATACCTGAATATAAGATTGTCGAATTCTTCCAAATGCACTGCCGTTATGGCTTTATGTCAACTTCGATAAGATGAAGAAGGCTAATTAACTTAAATATTTGATGTTAATGATTTGAAGCAACTCAATACCGACTGCTAAATGTGTATATACAAGAAAATCGACTTTATACCTGAATATAAGATTGTCGAATTCTTCCAAATGCACTGCCGTTATGGCTTTATGTCAACTTCGATAAGATGAAGAAGGCTAATTAACTTAAATATTTGATGTTAATGATTTGAAGCAACTCAATACCGACTGCTAAATGTGTATATACAAGAAAATCGACTTTATACCTGAATATAAGATTGTCGAATTCTTCCAAATGCACTGCCGTTATGGCTTTATGTCAACTTCGATAAGATGAAGAAGGCTAATTAACTTAAATATTTGATGTTAATGATTTAAAGCAACTCAATAAAGACTGCTAAATGTGTATATACAAGAAAATCGACTTTATACCTGAATATAAGATTGTCGAATTCTTTCAAATGCACTGCCGTTATGGCCTTATGTCAACTTCGATAAGATGAAGAAGGCTAATTAACTTAAATATTTGATGTTAATGATTTGAAGCAACTCAATACCGACTGCTAAATGTGTATATACAAGAAAATCGACTTTATACCTGAATATAAGATTGTCGAATTCTTCCAAATGCACTGCCGTTATGGCTTTATGTCAACTTCGATAAGATGAAGAAGGCTAATTAACTTAAATATTTGATGTTAATGATTTGAAGCAACTCAACACCGACTGCTAAATGTGTATATACAAGAAAATCGACTTTATACCTGAATATAAGATTGTCGAATTCTTCCAAATGCACTGCCGTTATGGCTTTATGTCAACTTCGATAAGATGAAGAAGGCTAATTAACTTAAATATTTGATGTTAATGATTTGAAGCAACTCAATATCGACTGCTAAATGTGTATATGCCAGAAAATCGACTTTATACCTGAATATAAGATTGTCGAATTCTTCTAAATGCACTGCCGTTATGGCTTTATGTCAACTTCGATAAGATGAAGAAGGCTAATTAACTTAAATATTTGATGTTAATGATTTGAAGCAACTCAATACCGACTGCTAAATGTGTATATACAAGAAAATCGACTTTATACCTGAATATAAGATTGTCGAATTCTTCTAAATGCACTGCCGTTATGGCTTTATGTCAACTTCGATAAGATGAAGAAGGCTAATAAACTTAAATATTTGATGTTAATGATTTGAAGCAACTCAACACCGACTGCTAAATTTGTATATACAAGAAAATCGACTTTATACCTGAATATAAGATTGACGAATTCTTCCAAATGCACTGCCGTTATGGCTTTATGTCAACTTCGATAAGATGAAGAAGGCTAATAAACTTTAATATTTGATGTTAATGATTTGAAGCAACTCAATACCGACTGCTAAATGTGTATATACAAGAAAATCGACTTTATACCTGAATATAAGATTGTCGAATTCTTCCAAATGCACTGCCGTTATGGCTTTATGTCAACTTCGCAAGATGAAGAAGGCTAATTAACTTAAATATTTGATGTTAATGATTTGAAGCAACTCAATACCGACTGCTAAATGTATATATACAAGAAAATCGACATTATACATGAATATAAGATTGTCGAATTCTTCAAATGCACTGCCGTTATGGCTTTATGTCAACTTCGATAAGATGAAGAAGGCTAATTAACTTAAATATTTGATGTTAATGATTTGAAGCAACTCAACACCGACTGCTAAATGTGTATATACAAGAAAATCGACTTTATACCTGAATATAAGATTGTCGAATTCTTCCAAATGCACTGCCGTTATGGCTTTATGTCAACTTCGATAAGATGAAGAAGGCTAATTAACTTAAATATTTGATGTTAATGATTTGAAGCAACTCAATACCGACTGCTAAATGTGTATATACAAGAAAATCGACTTTATACCTGAATATAAGATTGTCGAATTCTTCCAAATGCACTGCCGTTATGGCTTTATGTCAACTTCGATAAGATGAAGAAGGCTAATTAAACTTAAATATTTGATGTTAATGAATTAAAGCAACTCAATACCGACTGCTAAATGTGTAAATACTAGGAAATCGACTTTATACCTGAATATAAGATTGTCGAATTCTTTCAAATGCACTGCCGTTATGGCTTTATGTCAACTTCGATAAGATGAAGAAGGCTAATAAACTTAAATATTTGATGTTAATGATTTGAAGCGACTCAATACCGACTGCTAAATGTGTATATACAAGAAAATCGACTTTATACCTGAACATAAGATTGTCGAATTCTTCTAAATGCACTGCCGTTATGGCTTTATGTCAACTTCGATAAGACGAAGAAGGCTAATTAACTTAAATATTTGATGTTAATGATTTGAAGCAACTCAACACCGACTGCTAAATGTGTATATACAAGAAAATCGACTTTATACCTGAATATAAGATTGTCGAATTCTTCCAAATGCACTGCCGTTATGGCTTTATGTCAACTTCGATAAGATGAAGAAGGCTAATTAACTTAAATATTTGATGTTAATGATTTGAAGCAACTCAATATCGACTGCTAAATGTGTATATGCCAGAAAATCGACTTTATACCTGAATATAAGATTGTCGAATTCTTCTAAATGCACTGCCGTTATGGCTTTATGTCAACTTCGATAAGATGAAGAAGGCTAATAAACTTTAATATTTGATGTTAATGATTTGAAGCAACTCAATACCGACTGCTAAATGTGTATATACAAGAAAATCGACTTTATACCTGAATATAAGATTGTCGAATTCTTCCAAATGCACTGCCGTTATGGCTTTATGTCAACTTCGATAAGATGAAGAAGGCTAATAAACTTAAATATTTGATGTTAATGATTTAAAGCAACTCAATACCGACTGCTAAATGTGTAAATACTAGGAAATCGACTTTATACCTGAATATAAGATTGTCGAATTCTTTCAAATGCACTGCCGTTATGGCTTTATGTCAACTTCGGTAAGATGAAGAAGGCTAATTAACTTAAATATTTGATGTTAATGATTTGAAACAACTCAATACCGACTGCTAAATGTGTATATACAAGAAAATCGACTTTATACCTGAATATAAGATTGTCGAATTCTTCCAAATGCACTGCCGTTATGGCTTTATGTCAACTTCGATAAGATGAAGAAGGCTAATAAACTTTAATATTTGATGTTAATGATTGAAAGCAACTCAATATCGACTGCTAAATGTGTACATACAAGAAAATCGACTTTATGCCTGAATATAAGATTGTCGAATTCTTTCAAATGCACTGCCGTTATGGCTTTATGTCAACTTCGATAAGATGAAGAAGGTTAATTAACTTAAATATTTGATGTTAATGATTTGAAGCAACTCAACACCGACTGCTAAATGTGTATATACAAGAAAATCGACTTTATACCTGAATATAAGATTGTCGAATTCTTCCAAATGCACTGCCGTTATGGCTTTATGTCAACTTCGATAAGATGAAGAAGGCTAATTAACTTAAATATTTGATGTTAATGATTTGAAGCAACTCAATACCGACTGCTAAATGTGTAAATACTAGGAAATCGACTTTATACCTGAATATAAGATTGTCGAATTCTTTCAAATGCACTGCCGTTATGGCTTTATGTCAACTTCGATAAGATGAAGAAGGCTAATTAACTTTAATATTTGATGTTAATGATTTAAAGCAACTCAATATCGACTGCTAAATGTGTATATACAAGAAAATCGACTTTATACCTGAATATAAGATTGTCGAATTCTTCTAAATGCACTGCCGTTATGGCTTTATGTCAACTTCGATAAAACGTAGAAGGCTAATAAACTTTAATATTTGATTTTAATGATTTGAAGCAACTCAACACCGACTGCTAAATGTGTATATACAAGAAAATCGACTTTATACCTGAATATAAGATTGTCGAATTCTTTCAAATGCACTGCCGTTATGGCTTTATGTCAACTTCGATAAGATGAAGAAGGCTAATTAACTTAAATATTTGATGTTAATGATTTGAAGCAACTCAACACCGACTGCTAAATGTGTATATACAAGAAAATCGACTTTATACCTTAATATAAGATTGTCGAATTCTTCCAAATGCACTGCCGTTATGGCTTTATGTCAACTTCGATAAGATGAAGAAGGCTAATAAACTTAAATATTTGATGTTAATGATTTGAAGCGACTCTATACCGACTGCTAAATGTGTATATACAAGAAAATCGACTTTATACCTGAATATAAGATTGTCGAATTCTTCTAAATGCACTGCCGTTATGGCTTTATGTCAACTTCGATAAGACGTAGAAGGCTAATAAACTTTAATATTTGATGTTAGTGATTTGAAGCAACTCAATATCGACTGCTAAATGTGTATATACAAGAAAATCGACTTTATACCTGAATATAAGATTGTCGAATTCTTCCAAATGCACTGCCGTTATGGCTTTATGTCAACTTCGATAAGATGAAGAAGGCTAATTAACTTTAATATTTGATGTTAATGATTTAAAGCAACTCAATACCGACTGCTAAATGTGTATATACAAGAAAATCGACTTTATACCTGAATATAAGATTGTCGAATTCTTCCAAATGCACTGCCGTTATGGCTTTATGTCAACTTCGATAAGATGAAGAAGGCTAATTAACTTAAATATTTGATGTTAATGATTTGAAGCAACTCAATACCGACTGCTAAATGTGTATATACAAGAAAATCGACTTTATACCTGAATATAAGATTGTCGAATTCTTCCAAATGCACTGCCGTTATGGCTTTATGTCAACTTCGATAAGATGAAGAAGGTTAATTAACTTAAATATTTGATGTTAATGATTTTAAGCAACTCAATATCGACTGCTAAATGTGTATATACAAGAAAATCGACTTTATACCTGAATATAAGATTGTCGAATTCTTCTAAATGCACTGCCGTTATGGCTTTATGTCAACTTCGATAAGACGTAGAAGGCTAATAAACTTTAATATTTGATGTTAATGATTTAAAGCAACTCAATATCGACTGCTAAATGTGTATATACAAGAAAATTGTCTTTATACCTGAATATAAGATTGTCGAATTATTTCAAATGCACTGCCGTTATGGCTTTATGTCAACTTCGATAAGATGAAGAAGGCTAATAAACTTTAATATTTGATGTTAATGATTTGAAGCAACTCAATATCGACTGCTAAATGTGTATATACAAGAAAATCGACTTTATACCTGAATATAAGATTGTCGAATTCTTCCAAATGCACTGCCGTTATGGCTTTATGTCAACTTCGATAAGATGAAGAAGGCTAATTAACTTTAATATTTGATGTTAATGATGTAAAGCAACTCAACATCGACTGCTAAATGTGTATATACAAGAAAATCGACTTTATACCTGAATATAAGATTGTCGAATTCTTCCAAATGCACTGCCGTTTTGGCTTTATGTCAACTTCGATAAGATGAAGAAGGCTAATAAACTTAAATATTTGATGTTAATGATTTAAAACAACTCAATATCGACTGCTAAATGTGTATATACAAGAAAATCGACTTTATACCTGAATATAAGATTGTCGAATTCTTCTAAATGCACTGCCGTTATGGCTTTATGTCAACTTCGATAAGACGTAGAAGGCTAATAAACTTTAATATTTGATTTTAGTGATTTGAAGCAACTCAATATCGACTGCTAAATGTGTATATACAAGAAAATCGACTTTATACCTGAATATAAGATTGTCGAATTCTTCCAAATGCACTGCCGTTATGGCTTTATGTCAACTTCGATAAGATGAAGAAGGCTAATAAACTTTAATATTTGATGTTAATGATTTAAAGCAACTCAATATCGACTGCTAAATGTGTATATACAAGAAAATCGACTTTATACCTAAATATAAGATTGTCGAATTCATTCAAATGCACTGCCGTTATAGCTTTATGTCAACTCAGTAAGTTGAAGAAAGTTAATTAACTTAAATATTTGATGTTAATGATTTGAAACAACTCAATACCGACTGCTAAATGTGTATATACAAGAAAATCGACTTTATACCTGAATATAAGATTGTCGAATTCTTCCAAATGCACTGCCGTTATGGCTTTATGTCAACTTCGATAAGATGAAGAAGGCTAATAAACTTTAATATTTGATGTTAATGATTTGAAGCAACTCAACACCGACTGCTAAATGTGTATATACAAGAAAATCGACTTTATACCTGAATATAAGATTGTCGAATTCTTCCAAATGCACTGCCGTTATGGCTTTATGTCAACTTCGATAAGATGAAGAAGGCTAATTAACTTAAATATTTGATGTTAATGATTTAAAGCAACTCAATACCGACTTGTTAATGTACATATACAAGAAAATCGACTTTATACCTGAATATAAGATTGTCGAATTCTTCTAAATGCACTGCCGTTATGGCTTTATGTCAACTTTATGTCAACTTCGATAAGACGTAGAAGGCTAATAAACTTTAATATTTGATGTTAATGACTTAAAACAACTCAATATCGACTGCTAAATGTGTATATACAAGAAAATCGACTTTATACCTGAATATGAAATTGTCGAATTCTTCTAAATGCACTGCCGTTATGGCTTTATGTCAACTTCGATAAGACGTAGAAGGCTAATAAACTTTAATATTTGATGTTAATGATTTGAAGCAACTCAATATCGACTGCTAAATGTGTATATACAAGAAAATCGACTTTATACCTGAATATAAGATTGTCGAATTCTTCCAAATGCACTGCCGTTATGGCTTTATGTCAACTTCGATAAGATGAAGAAGGCTAATTAACTTAAATATTTGATGTTAATGATTTGAAGCAACTCAATACCGACTGCTAAATGTGTATATACAAGAAAATCGACTTTATACCTGAATATAAGATTGTCGAATTCTTCTAAATGCATTGCCGTTATGGCTTTATGTCAACTTCGATAAGATGAAGAAGGCTAATAAACTTTAATATTTGATGTTAATGATTTAAAGCAACTCAATACCGACTGCTAAATGTGTATATACAAGAAAATCGACTTTATACCTGAATATGAGATTGTCGAATTCTTCTAAATGCACTGCCGTTATGGCTTTATGTCAACTTCGATAAGACGTAGAAGGCTAATAAACTTTAATATTTGATGTTAATGATTTGAAGCAACTCAACACCGACTGCTAAATGTGTATATACAAGAAAATCGACTTTATACCTGAATATAAGATTGTCGAATTCTTCCAAATGCACTGCCGTTATGGCTTTATGTCAACTTCGATAAGATGAAGAAGGCTAATTAACTTAAATATTTGATGTTAATGATTTGAAGCAACTCAACACCGACTGCTAAATGTGTATATACAAGAAAATCGACTTTATACCTGAATATAAGATTGTCGAATTCTTCCAAATGCACTGCCGTTATGGCTTTATGTCAACTTCGATAAGATGAAGAAGGCTAATAACTTAAATATTTGATGTTAATGATTTGAAGCAACTCAATACCGACTGCTAAATGTGTATATACAAGAAAATCGACTTTATACCTGAATATAAGATTGTCGAATTCTTCCAAATGCACTGCCGTTATGGCTTTATGTCAACTTCGATAAGATGAAGAAGGCTAATAAACTTTAATATTTGATGTTAATGATTTAAAGCAACTCAATACCGACTGCTAAATGTGTATATACAAGAAAATCGACTTTATACCTGAATATAAGATTGTCGAATTCTTCCAAATGCACTGCCGTTATGGCTTTATGTCAACTTCGATAAGATGAAGAAGGCTAATAAACTTAAATATTTGATGTTAATGATTTGAAGCAACTCAACACCGACTGCTAAATGTGTATATACAAGAAAATCGACTTTATACCTGAATATAAGATTGTCGAATTCTTCCAAATGCACTGCCGTTATGGCTTTATGTCAACTTCGATAAGATGAAGAAGGCTAATTAACTTTAATATTTGATGTTAATGATTTGAAGCAACTCAACACCGACTGCTAAATGTGTATATACAAGAAAATCGACTTTATACCTGAATATAAGATTGTCGAATTCTTCCAAATGCACTGCCGTTATGGCTTTATGTCAACTTCGATAAGATGAAGAAGGCTAATTAACTTAAATATTTGATGTTAATGATTTGAAGCAACTCAATACCGACTGCTAAATGTGTATATACAAGAAAATCGACTTTATACCTGAATATAAGATTGTCGAATTCTTCCAAATGCACTGCCTGTTATAAGATTGTCGAATTCTTTAAATGCCTTGTCGAATTCTTCTAAATGCACTGCCGTTATGGCTTTATGTCAACTTCGATAAGACGTAGAAGGCTAATAAACTTTAATATTTGATTTTAGTGATTTGAAGCAACTCAACACCGACTGCTAAATGTGTATATACAAGAAAATCGACTTTATACCTGAATATAAGATTGTCGAATTCTTCCAAATGCACTGCCGTTATGGCTTTATGTCAACTTCGATAAGATGAAGAAGGCTAATTAACTTAAATATTTGATGTTAATGATTTGAAGCAACTCAACACCGACTGCTAAATGTGTATATACAAGAAAATCGACTTTATACCTGAATATAAGATTGTCGAATTCTTCCAAATGCACTGCCGTTATGGCTTTATGTCAACTTCGATAAGATGAAGAAGGCTAATTAACTTAAATATTTGATGTTAATGATTTGAAGCAACTCAATACCGACTGCTAAATGTGTATATACAAGAAAATCGACTTTATTCCTGAATATAAGATTGTCGAATTCTTCAAATGCACTGCCGTTATGGCTTTATGTCAACTTCGATAAGATGAAGAAGGCTAATAAACTTTAATATTTGATGTTAATGATTTGAGGCAACTCAATACCGACTGCTAAATGTGTATATACAAGAAAATCGACTTTATACCTGAATATAAGATTGTCGAATTCTTCCAAATGCACTGCCGTTATGGCTTTATGTCAACTTCGATAAGATGAAGAAGGCTAATTAACTTAAATATTTGATGTTAATGATTTGAAGCAACTCAATACCGACTGCTAAATGTGTAAATACTAGGAAATCGACTTTATACCTGAATATAATATTGCCGAATTCTTTCAAATGCACTGCCGTTATGGCTTTATGTCAACTTCGATAAGATGAAGAAGGCTAATTAACTTAAATATTTGATGTTAATGATTTAAAGCAACTCAATATCGACTGCTAAATGTGTATATACAAGAAAATCGACTTTATACCTGAATATAAGATTGTCGAATTCTTCCAAATGCACTGCCGTTATGGCTTTATGTCAACTTCAGATAAGATGAAGAAGGTTAATTAACATAAATATTTGATGTTAATGATTTGAGGCAACTCAATACCGACTGCTAACTGTGTATGTGCAAGAAAATTGACTTTTTTCCTGAATATATAAGATTGTCGAATTCTTCTAAATGCACTGCCGTTATGGCTTTATGTCAACTTCGATAAGACGTAGAAGGCTAATAAACTTTAATATTTGATTTTAGTGATTTGAAGCAACTCAACACCGACTGCTAAATGTGTATATACAAGAAAATCGACATTATACCTGAATATAAGATTGTCTAATTCTTTCAAATGCACTGCCGTTATGGCTTTATGTCAACTTCGATAAGATGAAGAAGGCTAATTAACTTAAATATTTGATGTTAATGATTTGAAGCAACTCAATACCGACTGCTAAATGTGTATATACAAGAAAATCGACTTTATACCTGAATATAAGATTGTCGAATTCTTCCAAATGCACTGCCGTTATGGCTTTATGTCAACTTCGATAAGATGAAGAAGGCTAATTAACTTAAATATTTGATGTTAATGATTTGAAGCAACTCAATACCGACTGCTAAATGTGTATATACAAGAAAATCGACTTTATACCTGAATATAAGATTGTCGAATTCTTCCAAATGCACTGCCGTTATGGCTTTATGTCAACTTCGATAAGATGAAGAAGGCTAATTAACTTAAATATTTGATGTTAATGATTTGAAGCAACTCAATACCGACTGCTAAATGTGTATATACAAGAAAATCGACTTTATACCTGAATATAAGATTGTCGAATTCTTCCAAATGCACTGCCGTTATGGCTTTATGTCAACTTCAGCAAGATGAAGAAGGTTAATTAACTTAAATATTTGATGTTAATGATTTGAGGCAACTCAATACCGACTGCTAACTGTGTATATGCAAGAAAATCGACTTTTTTCCTGAATATAAGATTGTCGAATTCTTCTAAATGCACTGCCGTTATGGCTTTATGTCAACTTCGATAAGACGTAGAAGGCTAATAAACTTTAATATTTGATGTTAATGATTTGAAGCAACTCAACACCGACTGCTAAATGTGTATATACAAGAAAATCGACTTTATACCTGAATATAAGATTGTCGAATTCTTCCAAATGCACTGCCGTTATGGCTTTATGTCAACTTCGATAAGATGAAGAAGGCTAATTAACTTAAATATTTGATGTTAATGATTTGAAGCAACTCAATACCGACTGCTAAATGTGTATATACAAGAAAATCGACTTTATACCTGAATATAAGATTGTCGAATTCTTCCAAATGCACTGCCGTTATGGCTTTATGTCAACTTCGATAAGATGAAGAAGGCTAATTAACTTAAATATTTGATGTTAATGATTTGAAGCAACTCAATACCGACTGCTAAATGTGTATATACAAGAAAATCGACTTTATACCTGAATATAAGATTGTCGAATTCTTCCAAATGCACTGCCGTTATGGCTTTATGTCAACTTCGATAAGATGAAGAAGGCTAATTAAGTTAAATATTTGATGTTAATGATTTGAAGCAACTCAATATCGACTGCTAAATGTGTATATACAAGAAAATCGACTTTATACCTGAATATAAGATTGTCGAATTCTTCCAAATGCACTGCCGTTATGGCTTTATGTCAACTTCGATAAGATGAAGAAGGTTAATTAACTTAAATATGTTGATGTTAATGATTTGAAGCAACTCAATACCGACTGCTAAATGTGTATATACAAGAAAACCGATTTTATACACGAATATAAGATTGTCGAATTCTTCTAAATGCACTGCCGTTATGGCTTTATGTCAACTTCGATAAGACGTAGAAGGCTAATAAACTTTAATATTTGATTTTAGTGATTTGAAGCAACTCAATACCGACTGCTAAATGTGTATATACAAGAAAATCGACTTTATACCTGAATATAAGATTGTCGAATTCTTCCAAATGCACTGCCGTTATGGCTTTATGTCAACTTCGATAAGATGAAGAAGGCTAATAAACTTTAATATTTGATGTTAATGATTTAAAGCAACTCAATATCGACTGCTAAATGTGTATATACAAGAAAATCGACTTTATACCTGAATACAAGATTATCGAATTCTTTCAAATGCACTGCCGTTATGGCTTTATGTCAACTTCGATAAGATGAAGAAGGCTAATTAACTTAAATATTTGATGTTAATGATTTGAAGCAACTCAATACCGACTGCTAAATGTGTATATACAAGAAAATCGACTTTATACCTGAATATAAGATTGTCGAATTCTTCTAAATGCACTGCCGTTATGGCTTTATGTCAACTTCGGTAAGACGTAGAAGGCTAATAAACTTAAATATTTGATGTTAATGATTTGAAGCAACTCAACACCGACTGCTAAATGTGTATATACAAGAAAATCGACTTTATACCTGAATATAAGATTGTCGAATTCTTCCAAATGCACTGCCGTTATAACCTTATGTCAACTTCGATAAGATGAAGAAGGCTAATTAACTTAAATATTTGATGTTAATGATTTAAAGCAACTCAATATCGACTGCTAAATGTGTATATACAAGAAAATCGACTTTATACCTGAATATAAGATTGTCGAATTCTTCCAAATGCACTGCCGTTATGGCTTTATGTCAACTTCGATAAGATGAAGAAGGCTAATTAACTTAAATATTTGATGTTAATGATTTGAAGCAACTCAATACCGACTGCTAAATGTGTATATACAAGAAAATCGACTTTATACCTGAATATAAGATTGTCGAATTCTTCCAAATGCACTGCCGTTATGGCTTTATGTCAACTTCGATAAGATGAAGAAGGCTAATTAACTTAAATATTTGATGTTAATGATTTGAAGCAACTCAATATCGACTGCTAAATGTGTATATACAAGAAAATCGACTTTATACCTGAATATAAGATTGTCGAATTCTTCCAAATGCACTGCCGTTATGGCTTTATGTCAACTTCGATAAGATGAAGAAGGCTAATTAACTTAAATATTTGATGTTAATGATTTGAAGCAACTCAATACCGACTGCTAAATGTGTATATACAAGAAAATCGACTTTATACCTGAATATAAGATTGTCGAATTCTTCCAAATGCACTGCCGTTATGGCTTTATGTCAACTTCGATAAGATGAAGAAGGCTAATTAACTTAAATATTTGATGTTGATGATTTGAAGCAACTCAATATCGACTGCTTAATGTGTATATACAAGAAAATCGACTTTATACCTGAATATAAGATTGTCGAATTCTTCCAAATGCACTGCCGTTATGGCTTTATGTCAACTTCGATAAGATGAAGAAGGCTAATTAACTTTAATATTTGATGTTAATGATTTGAAGCAACTCAATACCGACTGCTAAATGTGTATATACAAGAAAATCGACTTTATACCTGAATATAAGATTGTCGAATTCTTCCAAATGCACTGCCGTTATGGCTTTATGTCAACTTCGATAAGATGAAGAAGGCTAATTAACTTAAATATTTGATGTTAATGATTTGAAGCAACTCAATACCGACTGCTAAATGTGTATATACAAGAAAATCGACTTTTACCTGAATATAAGATTGTCGAATTCTTTCTAAATGCACTGCCGTTATGGCTTTATGTCAACTTCGATAAGATGAAGAAGGCTAATAAACTTAAATATTTGATGTTAATGATTTGAAGCAACTCAATACCGACTGCTAAATGTGTATATACAAGAAAATCGACTTTATACCTGAATATAAGATTGTCGAATTCTTCCAAATGCACTGCCGTTATGGCTTTATGTCAACTTCGATAAGATGAAGAAGGCTAATTAACTTAAATATTTGATGTTAATGATTTGAAGCAACTCAATACCGACTGCTAAATGTGTATATACAAGAAAATCGACTTTATACCTGAATATAAGATTGTCGAATTCTTCCAAATGCACTGCCGTTATGGCTTTATGTCAACTTCGATAAGATGAAGAAGGCTAATTAACTTAAATATTTGATGTTAATGATTTGAAGCAACTCAATACCGACTGCTAAATGTGTATATACAAGAAAATCGACTTTATACCTGAATATAAGATTGTCGAATTCTTCCAAATGCACTGCCGTTATGGCTTTATGTCAACTTCGATAAGATGAAGAAGGCTAATTAACTTAAATATTTGATGTTAATGATTTGAAGCAACTCAATACCGACTGCTAAATGTGTATATACAAGAAAATCGACTTTATACCTGAATATAAGATTGTCGAATTCTTTCAAATGCACTGCCGTTATGGCTTTATGTCAACTTCAGCAAGATGAAGAAGGTTAATTAACATAAATATTTGATGTTAATGATTTGAGGCAACTCAATACCGACTGCTAACTGTGTATGTGCAAGAAAATCGACTTTTTTCCTGAATATAAGATTGTCGAATTCTTCTAAATGCACTGCCGTTATGGCTTTATGTCAACTTCGATAAGACGATAATTGAATTCTTCCAAATGCACTGCCGACTTCAAGATAAGAAGAAGGCTAATAAACTTTAATATTTGATGTTAATGATTTGAAGCAACTCAATATCGACTGCTAAATGTGTATATACAAGAAAATCGACTTTATACCTGAATATAAGATTGTCGAATTCTTCCAAATGCACTGCCGTTATGGCTTTATGTCAACTTCGAAGATGAAGAAGGCTAATAAAAATAATGCACTGCCGTTATGGCTTTATGTCAACTTCGATAAGATGAAGAAGGCTAATTAACTTAAATATTTGATGTTAATGATTTGAAACAACTCAGCACCGACTGCTAAATGTGTATGTACAAGAAAATCGACTTTATACCTGAATATAAGATTGTCGAATTCTTCCAAATGCACTGCCGTTAGGCTTTATGTCAACTTCAATAAGATGAAGAAGGTTAATTAACTTAAATATTTGATGTTAATGATTTGAAGCAACTCAACACCGACTGCTAAATGTGTATATACAAGAAAATCGACTTTATACCTGAATATAAGATTGTCGAATTCTTCAAATGCACTGCCGTTATGGCTTTATGTCAACTTCGATAAGATGAAGAAGGCTAATTAACTTAAATATTTGATGTTAATGATTTGAAGCAACTCAATACCGACTGCTAAATGTGTATATACAAGAAAATCGACTTTATACCTGAATATAAGATTGTCGAATTCTTCCAAATGCACTGCCGTTATGGCTTTATGTCAACTTCGATAAGATGAAGAAGCCTAGTTAACGTAAATATTTGATGTTAATGATAATGAAAGTACTCAACACGACTGCGTCTTCATACGATAAGATGAAGAAAATCGACTTTGTCTTTCAAGAAAATACCTGAATAAAGATTGTATTCTATCAAATGCACTGCCGTTATCCTGTCAACTTGATAAGATGAAGAAGGTTAATAACTTAAATATTTGATTTAATGATTTGTGCAACTCAATGGCGACTAAATGTGTATATAAAAAATTACTTTATACCTGAATATAAGATTGTCGAATTCATTTGAGCAAATGCACTGCCGTTATTTTTATGTCAGCTTCGATAAGTTTGAAGAAGGCTAATAAACATAATATTTTTATAATGATTAAAAATTCAACTCTTTACCGACTGTATAAAACATGTGTATATACAAGAAAATAGACGATTTGAATATAAATTGTCGAGATTTCATATCTGATGAACGACAGATAAGAGCTCGTACCCCAGATGGCAGTGTTTTAGGCTTAAATACGCTATACATCATATATACAGTATATACAAGAAAAATCGACTTTATACCTAATAATGTTTAACTTCAAATTTTGCGTTATGGGATGATGAAGATAGTGATTTGATGTTAATGATTTGAAACAAATGCGACTGCGTTAGAAAATAGCTTCACGAATATTAGCGAAGAATAAACTTTAAAGATTATATATTTAATGAACTGGCGTATAAACGTGACTGCAAATGTGTATATACAAGAAAATCGACTTTATACCTGAATATAAGATTGTCGAATTCTACCAAATGCACTGCGGTTATGGCATTATGTCAACTTCGATAAGATGAAGAAGGCTAATTAACTTAAATATTTGATGTTAATGATTTGAAGCAACTCAAAACACGACTGCTAAATGTGTATATACAAGAAAATCGACTTTATACCTGAATATAAGATTGTCGAATTTTAAAAACTGCCGTTATGGCTTTATGTCCACTTCAGTAAAATGCAGAAAGTTTATTAACTTAAATATTTGATGTTAATGATTTTCAGCAACTCAATATCGACTGCTAGATGAGAATATACAAGAAAATCGACTTTATATGAATATAAGATTGTCAATTCTTCAAAAATGCTTAGAACTTCATGTCACCATGGTAATGCGATGAAAACGAAGGCTTATTAGACTTAATATTTGATGTTACTTGATGATTTGGCAACTCAATCCCGACTGGTTAATGTGTATATGAAGAAAATCAGACTTTATACCTAATATAAATTGTCGAGATCTTTCAAATGCACTGCCGTTATGGCTTTATGTCAATTTCGATAAGATGAATAAGGCTAATTAACTTAAATATTTGATGTTAACGATTTGAAGCAACTCAATACCGACTGTAAATGTGTATATACAGAAAATCGACTTTATACCTGAATATAAGATTGTAAGATTTTAAATGCACTATTGTTATGGCTTTATGAAACTTCAGATTAAGATGAAATAAAATAAAATTTTGAAAAAAAAAAAAATGATTTGAAGCAACTCAATACCGACTGTTAAATGTGTATGTGCAAGAAAATCGACTTTATACCTGAATATAAGATTGTAGAATTCTTCCAAATGCACTGCTGTTATGGCCTTATGTCAACTTCGATAAGATGAAGAAGGCTAATTAACTTAAATATTTGATGTTAATGATTTGAAGCAACTCAATACCGACTGTTAAATGTGTATATACAAGAAAATCGACTTTATACCTGAATATAAGATTGTCGAATTCTTTCAAATGCACTGCCGTTATGGCTTTATGTCAACTTCGATAAGATGAAGAAGGCTAATTAACTTAAATATTTGATGTTAATGATTTGAAGCAACTCAATACCGACTATTAAATGTGTATATACAAGAAAATCGACTTTATATCTGAATATAAGATTGTCGAATTCTTCCAAATGCACTGCCGTTATGGCTTTATGTCAACTTCGATAAGATGAAGAAGGCTAATTAACTTAAATATTTGATGTTAATGATTTGAAGCAACTCAATACCGACTGTTAAATGTGTATATACAAGAAAATCGACTTAATACCTGAATATAAGTTCGTCGAATTCTTCCAAATGCACTGCAGGTATGGCTTTATGTCAACTTCGCTAAGATGAAGAAGGCTAATTGACTTAAATATTTGATGTTAATGATTTGAAGCAACTCAATACCGACTGCTAAATGTGTATATACAAGAAAATCGACTTTATACCTGAATATAAGATTGTCGAATTCTTCCAAATGCACTGCCGTTATGGCTTTATGTCAACTTCGATAAGATGAAGAAGGCTAATTAACTTAAATATTTGATGTTAATGATTTGAAGCAACTCAATACCGACTGCTAAATGTGTATATACAAGAAAATCGACTTTATACCTGAATATAAGATTGTCGAATTCTTCCAAATGCACTGACGTTATGGCTCTATGTCAACTTCGATAAGATGAAGAAGGCTAATTAACTTAAATATTTGATGTTAATGATTTGAAGCAACTCAACACCGACTGCTAAATGTGTATATACAAGAAAATCGACTTTATACCTGAATATAAGAATGTCAACTTCTTCCAAATGCACTGCCGTTATGGCTTTATGTCAACTTCGATAAGATGAAGAAGGCTAATTAACTTAAATATTTGATGTTAATGATTTGAAGCAACTCAATTGCGACTGCTGAATGTGTATATACAAGAAAATCGATTGTATACCTGAACATAAGATTGTCGAAATCTTCCAAATGCACTGCCGTTATGGCTTTATGTCAACTTCGATAAGATGAAGAAGGCTAGTTAACTTAAATATTTGATGTTAATGATTTGAAGCAACTCAATACCGACTGTTAAATGTTTATATACAAGAAAATCGACTTTATATCTGAATATAAGATTGTCGAATTCTTCTAAATGCATTGCCGTTATGGCTTTATGTCAACTTCAGTAAGATGAAGAAGGTTAATTAGCTTAAATATTTGATGTTAATGATTTGAG
>NW_026091122.1:0-2996 GCF_024586455.1 Bactrocera neohumeralis
GTTAAACTAATAATTTGAAGCAACTCAATATCGATTGCTAAATGTGTATATACAAGAAAATCGACTTTATACCTTAATATAAGATTGTGGAATTCTTCCAAATGCACTGCCGTTATGGCTTTATGTCAACTTCAGTAAGATGAAGAAGGTTAATTAACTTAAATGTGTGAAGTAAATGATTTGAAGTAACTCAATATTGATTCCTAAAAGTGTATACCTAAGAAAACTGACTTTATACCTTGATATAAGATTGTGGAATTCTTCCAAATGCACTGCCGTTATGGCGTTATGTCTGCTTCAGTAAGATGAAGAAGGTAAGAGAACTTCAATATGTTAAACTAATGATTTGAAGCAACTCAATATCGATTGCTAAATGTGAATATATGTACAAGAAAATCGACTTTATACCTTAATATAGGATTGTGGAATTCTTCCACATTTACTGCCGTTATGGCTTTATGTCCACTTCAGTAAGATGAAGAAGGTAAGTGAACTTAAATATATGTTAAACTTATGATTTGAAGCAACTCAATATCGATTGCTAAATGTGTATATACAAGAAAATCGACTTTATACCTTAATATAAGATTGTGGAATTCTTCCAAATGCACTGCCGTTATGGCGTTTTGTATCACTTCAGTAAGATGAAGAAGGTAAGAGAACTTAAATATGTTAAACTAGTGATTTGAAGCAACTCAATATCGATTGCTAAATGTGAATATACAAGAAAATCGACTTTATGCCTTAAAATAAGATTGTGGAATTCTTCCAAATGCACTGCCGTTATGGCTTTATGTCTACTTCAGTAAGATGAAGAAGGTAAGAGAACTTAAATATGTTAAACTAATGATTTGAAGCAACTCAATATCGATTGCTAAATGTGTATATACAAGAATATCGACTTTATACCTTAATATAAGATTGTGGAATTCTTCCAAGTGCACTGCCGTTATGGCTTTATGTCTACTTCAGTAAGATGAAGAAGGTAAGTGAACTTAAATATGTTAAACTAATGTTTCGAAGCAACTCAATATCGATTGCTAAATGTGAATATACAAGAAAATCGACTTTATACCTTAATATAAGATTGTGGAATTCTTCCAAATGCACTGCCGTTATGGCTTTATGTCCACTTCAGTAAGATGAAGAAGGTAAGTGAACTTAAATATGTTAAACTAATGATTCGAAGCAACTCAATATCGATTGCTAAATGTGTATATACAAGAAAATCGACTTTATACCTTAATATAGGATTGTGGAATTCTTCCAAATGCACTGCCGTTATGGCTTTATGTCCACTTCAGTAAGATGAAGAAGGTAAGTGAACTTAAATATGTTAAACTAATGATTTGAAGCAACTCAATATCGATTGCTAAATGTGAATATACAAAAAAATCGACTTTATACTTTATAATAGGATTGTGGAATTCTTCCAAATGCACTGCCGTTATGGCTTTATGTCCACTTCAGTAAGATGAAGAAGGTAAATTAACTTTAAATATGTTGAATTATTGATTTGAAGTAACTCAATATCGATTGCTTAATGTGAATATACAAGAAAATCGACTTTATACCTTAATATAAGATTGTGGAATTCTTCCAAATGCACTGCGGTTATGGCTTTATGTCTAATTCAGTAAGATGAAGAAGGTAAGTGAACTTAAATATGTTAAACTAATGATTCGAAGCAACTCAATATCGATTGCTAAATGTGAATATACAAGAAAATCGACTTTATACCTTAATATAGGATTATGGAATTCTTCCAAATGCACTGCCGTTATGGCTTTATGTCTCCTTCAGTAAGATGAAGAAGGTAAGTGAACTTAAATATGTTAAACTAATGATTCGAAGCAACTCAATATCGATTGCTAAACGTATGCATACAAGAAAATCGACTTTATACCTTAATATAAGATTGTGGAATTCTTCCAAATGCAATGCCGTTATGGCTTTATGTCTCATTCAGTAAGATGAAGGAGGTAAGTGAACTTCAATATGTCAAACTAATGATTCGAAGCAACTCAATATCGATTGCTAAATGTGTATATACAAGAAAATCGACTTTATACCTTAAAATAGGATTGTGGAATTCTTCCAAATGCACTGCCGTTATGGCTTTATGTCTGCTTCAGTAAGATGAAGAAGGTAAGAGAACTTCAATATGTTAAACTAATGATTTGAAACAACTCAATATCGATTGCTAAATGTGTATATACAAGAAAATCGACTTTATACCTTAATATAAGATTGTGGAATTCTTCCAAATGCACTGCCGTTATGGCTTTATGTCTCCTTCAGTAAGATGAAGAAGGTATGTGAACTTAAATATGTTATACTAATGATTTGAAGCAACTCAATATCGATTGCTAAATGTGAATATAAAAGAAAATCGACTTTATGCCTTAAAATAGGATTGTGGAATTCTTCCAAATGCACTGCAGTTATGGCTTTATGTCCACTTCAGTAAGATGAAGAAGGTAAATTAACTTAAATAAGTGAACTAATGATTTGAAGCAAACTCAATATCGATTGCTAAATGTATATAGAAGAATATCGACTTTATACCTAAATATAAGAAGGTGGAATTCTTCCAAATGCACTGCCGTTGTGGCTTTATGTCAAACTTCAGTAAGATGAAGAAGGTTAATTAACTTAAATAAGTGAAGTAAATGATTTGAAGCAACTCAATATCGATTGCTAAATGTGTATATACAAGAAAATCGACTTTATACCTTAATATAGGATTGTGGAATTCTTCCAAATGCACTGCCGTTATGGCCTTATGTCTACTTCAGTAAGATGAAAAAGGTAAGAGAACTTAAATATGTTAAACTAGTGATTCGAAGCAACTCAATATCGATTGCTAAATGTGAATATACAAGAAAATCGACTTTATGCCTTAAAATAGGATTGTGGAATTCTTCCAAATGCACTGCCGTTATGGCTTTATGTCCACTTCAGTAAGATGAAGAAGGTAAATCAACTTAAATATG
>NW_026091123.1:0-10108 GCF_024586455.1 Bactrocera neohumeralis
ATAATATATAAGAATTAAATTTCATACTTTTTTTTAAATTCGACGCAAAAAATTGTGAATATTTGTGTAAATGTCATGTTGAGTGCCCGTGCGAAGCCGCTATGTGTATGTAACAACATCCACTGCAATGTTCACAGTTTTTCTGTAATGTCTTTAGCATCAGCATTGCATCCGTGCGAAGCCGGGGCGGGTCGCTCCTAGTTCAGGTATAAAGTCGATTTTCTTGTACATACACATTTAGCAGTCGATATTGAGTTGCTTCAAATCATTAACATCAAATATTTAAGTTAATTAACCTTCTTCATCTTGCTGAAGTAAACATAAAGCCATAACGGCAGTGCATTTGGAAGAATTCGACAATCTTATATTCAGGTATAAAGTCGATTTTCTTGTATATATGTACACATTTAGCTGTCGATATTGAGTTGCTTTAAATCAATAATGTAACATATTTAAGTTAATTTACTTTCTTCATCATGTGTAGAAGTTCACGCAAGTGAGGAAAGTTCTCTGATCGTCATTCACTTGGGAGTGGCCAGAAGCGATTCTTTTACACATGGCTCAAGCAGCTCACTACTTCCGGTCTTTGACCAAGTATCCTCTGGGTAGCCTAAGGACATCCGTTCGAAGGCGAGCTAATGTGAGAAGGCGAAACATACGCCCCTCCCCCCTGCATAGGGTTGTGCGCTGGGAGTGGGAGCCGCCACGTAAAAAAACACCCCCAATGAAAAGGAAAACACAGCCTCGGATGAGATACCCCCCTTTTGATGACGACCATGGCAAACGAAATAAGGACAACGAATTTAGGGCATGCACCTGGAATGTCCGGTCCCTTAATTTGGAAGGTGCCGCTGCCCAGCTGGTTGATGATGGCAACGATGCCTTCTATGAGTGCTTGGAGCGCGCTTATGAAGGCTGCCCCCGCCACGATGTCAAAATCGGGCTTGGCGACTTTAACGCCAGGATGGGCAAAGAAGGTATATTTGGCACAACGCTCGGTAAATTCAGCCTCCACGACGAAGCATCCCCAAATGGGGAATTCTTCTTAATTGGCGTAGACACCGCTTACGCGATTATAGCCGAGTTAACAACAGCGCGCCAGTCGTTTCTTCTTTTCGCTACGTGGCGCCAATTGGATATTCCAAGCGAAGCCAGGTCCTTCTCCACTTGGTTCTTCCAACGGAGTGGAGGTCTTTCTCTTCCTCTGCTTCCCCCGGCGGGTACTGCGTCGAATACTTTCAGAGCTGGAGTGTTTTCATCCATCCGGACAACATGACCTAGCCAGCGTAGCCGCTGCCTTTTAATTCGCTGAACTATGTCGATGTCGTCGTATATCTCGTACAGCTCATCGTTCCATCGAATGCGGTATTCGCCGTGGCTAACGCGCAAAGGACCATAAATCTTTCGCAGAACTTTTCTTTGCTTCTCAATTGCCTACTCAGTCCGAAGTAGCACCTGTTGGCAAGAGTTATCCTGCGTTGGATTTCTAGGCTGACGTTGTTGGTGGTGTTTACGCTGGTTCCAAGATAGACGAAATTATCTACGACTTCAAAGTTATGACTGTCAACAGTGACGTGAGAGCCAAGTCGCGAATGCGACGACTGTTTGTTTGATGACAGGAGATATTTCGTCTTGCCCTCGTTCACTGCCAGACCCATTTTCTGTGCTTCCTTGTCCATCCTGGAGAAAGCAGAACTAACGGCGCGGGTGTTGAGGCCGATGATATCAATATCGTCGGCATACGCCAGCAGCTGTACACTCTTATAGAAGATGGTACCTTCTCTGTTTAGTTCTGCAGCTCGAACTATTTTCTCCAGGAGCAGGTTAAAGAAGTCGCACGATAGGGAGTCGCCTTGTCTGAAACCTCGTTTGGTATCGAACGGCTCGCAGAGGTCCTTCCCGATCCTGACGGAGCTTTTGGTGTTGCTCAACGTCAGTTTACACAGCCGTATTAGTTTTGCGGGTATACCAAATTCAGACATCGCGGCATAAACGCAGCTCCTTTTCGTGCTGTCGAAAGCAGCTTTGAAATCGACGAAGTGGTGGTGTGTGTCGATTCTTCTTTAACGGGTCTTTTCCAAGATTTGGCGCATGGTCAATATCTGGTCGGTTGTTGATTTTCCAGGTCTGAAGCCACACTGATAAGGTCCAATCAGTTTGTTGACGGTGGGCTTTAATCTTTCACACAATACGCTCGATAGAACCTTATATGCGATGTTGAGGAGGCTAATCCCACGGTAGTTGGCGCAGATTGTGGGGTCTCCTTTTTTATGGATTGGGCATAGCACACTTAAATTCTAATCGTTGGGCATGCTTTTGTCCGACAATATTTTACAAAGAAGCTGATGCACGCTCCCTATTAGTTCTTTGCCGATGTGTTTGAATAGCTCAGCCGGCAGTCCGTCGGCCCCTGCCGCTTTGTTGTTCTTGAGGCGGGCAATTGCTATTCGAACTTCTTCATGGTCGGGTAATGGAACGTCTGCTCCACCGTCATCGATTGGGGAATCGGGTTCTCCTTCTCCTGGTGTTGTGCGTTCACTGCCATTCAGCAGGCTGGAGAAGTGTTCCCTCCATAATTTAACTATGCTCTGGGCATCAGTGACTAGATCACTTTTGGGGGTTCTACAAGAGTATGCTCCGGTCTTGAAACCTTCTGTAATCCGCCGCATTTTTTCGTAGAATTTTCGAGCATTACCCCTGTCGGCCAGCTTATCAAGCTCTTCGTACTCACGCATTTCGGCCTCTTTCTTCTTCTGTCTGCAAATGCGTCTCGCTTCCCTCTTCAACTCTCGGTATCTATTCCATCCCGCACGTGTAGTGGTCGATCGTAACGTTGCGAGGTAGGCAGCCTGTTTTCTCTCCGCTGCGACCCGGCACTCCTCGCCGTACCAGCTGTTCTTTTGCACTTTCCGAAAACCAATGGTTTCGGTTGCAGCTGTACGTAAGGAATTTGAAATGCCGTCCCACAGTTCCCTTATACCGAGTTGTTGACGAGCGCTCTCAGAGAGCAGGAGTGCAAGCCGAGTAGAAAATCGTTCGGCTGTCTGTTGTGATTGCAGCTTCTTAACGTCGAACCTTCCTTGTGTTTTGTTGGCGTGCGTTTTTTGCTGCACAGAGGCGAGTGCGAATCTGAGCTGCAACAAGATAGTGGTCCGAGTCGATGTTAGGACCTCGGAGCGCACGCACATCTAAAACACTGGAGACGTGTCTTCCGTCTATCACAACATGATCGATCTGGTTGGTAGTTTTTCGATCCGGAGACAGCCAGGTAGCTTGATGAATCTTCTTATGCTGGAATCTAGTACTACAGATAACCATATTTCTGGCCCCGGCGAAGTCAATCAGCCTCAACCCATTTGGGGATGTTTCGTCGTGGAGGCTGAATTTACCGACCATACTGCCAAATATACCTTCTTTGCCCACCCTGGCGTTAAAGTCGCTAAGCACGATTTTGACATCGTGGCGGGGGCAGCCTTCACAAGTGCGCTCCAACCACTCATAAAAGGCATCTTTGGTCACATCGTCTTTCTCTTGTTGAAAAACCTCGCTTTGATGCGGATTCTGGCTAGACGTTCATTCACCGGAGTGAATGGTAATACCCGGCGACGGAGTCTCTCTCCTACCACGAATCCAACACCAAACTTGCGCTCCTTTATATGGCCACTGTAGTAAATGTCACAAGGACCTACTCGTCTCTGTCCTTGTCCCGTCCATCGCATTTCTTGGACGGCGGTGACGTCAGCCTTTGTTTTTACGAGGACATCAACCAGCTGGGCAGCGGCAACTTCCCAATTAAGGGACCGGACATTCCAGGTGCATACCCCCAAATCGTAGTCCTTATTTCGTTTGCCATCGTCGTCATCAAAAGGGGGGTCTCTCATCCGAGGCTGTGTTTTCCTTTTCATTGGGGGTGTTTTTTTACGTGCCGGGTCCCAAACCCAGCGCACAACCCTATGTAGGGGATGTTTCGCCTTCTCACATTAGCTCGGCTTCGAACGGATGTTCTTAGGCTACCCAGAGGATACTTGGTCAAAGACCGGAAGTATCGAGCTGCTTGAGCCATGTGTAAAAGAATCGTTTCTGGCCACTCCCAAGTGACTGGCGATCAAAGAACTTTCCTCATTTGCGTGAACTTCTACACATGACTCCATCCTCCTTCAAATCACTAACATCAAATATTTAAGTTAATTAGCATCCTTCATCTTACCGAAGTTGACATAAAGCCATAACGGCAGTGCATTTGGAAGAATTCGACAATCTTATATTCAGGTATAAAGTCGATTTTCTTATATATACACACTTAACAATCGATATTGAGTTGCTTCAAATCATTAACTTCACATATTTAAGTTAATCAGCCTTCTTTATCTTACTGAAGTTGGCATAAAGTCATAACGGCAGTGCATTTTGAAGAATTCGACAATCTTATATTTAGGTTTAAATCGATTTTCTTGTATGTACACATTTAGCAGTCGGTATTGAGTTACTTCAAATCATTAACATCAAATATTTAAGTTCATTAACCTCCTTCATTTTACCGAAGTTGACATAAAGAAATAACGACAGTGCATTTGGAAGAATTTAACAATTCTTATATTCAGGTGTAAAGTCGATATTCTTGTATATACACATTTTGCAATCGATATTGAGTTGCTTCAAATCATTATTTCAACATATTGAAGTTAATTAACCTTCTTCATCTTACTGAAGTTGGCATAAGCCATAACGGCAGTGCATTTCTTAGAATTCGACAAACTCATATTCAGGTATAAAGTCGATTTTCTTGTATATACACAGTTAGCAGTCGATATTGAGTTACCTTAAATCACTAGTTTGACATATTTAAGTTAATAAACCTTCTTCATCGATTTTCTTGTATATGCACATTCAGTAGTCGATATTGAGTTGCTTCAAATCATTATTTTAACATATTGAAGTTAATTAACCTTCTTCATCTTACTGAATTTGACATAAAGCCATAACGGCAGTGCATTTGGAAGAATTCGACTATCTTAAATTCAGGTATTAAGGCGACTTTCTTGTATGTACACATTTTGCAGTCGGTATTGAGTTATTTCAAATCATTAACATTAAATATTTAATTTAGTTAACCTTCTCCATCTTGCTGAAGTGAACATAAAGCCATAACGGCAGTGCATTTGGAAGAATTCGACAATCTTATATTCACGTATAAAGTCGATTTTTTTGTATATACACATTTAGCAGTCGTTATTGAGTTGCTTTAAATCATTAACATCAACATATTTAAGTTAATTAACCTTTTTCATCTTACCGAAGTTGACATAAAGCCACAACGGCAGTGCATTTGGAAGAATTCGACAATCTTATATTCAGGTATAAAGTCGATTTTCTTATATATACACATTTAACAATCGATATTGAGTTGCTTCAAGTCATTACTTTAGCATATTGAAGTTAATTAACCTTCTTCATCTTACTGAATGTAACATAAAGCTATAACGGCAGTGCATTTGGAAGATTTCGACAATCTCATATTTAGGTATAAAGTCGATTTTCTTGTATATACCCATCTTGCAGTCGATATTGAGTTGCTTTAAATCATTAACATCAAATATTTAAGTTAATTAACCTTCTTCATCTTGCTGAAGTTGACATAAAGCCATAACGGCAGTGCATTTGGAAGAATTCGACAATCTTATATTCAGGTATAAAGTCGATTTTCTTGTATATACATTTTAACAATCGATATTGAGTTGCTTCAAATCATTACTTTAACATATTTAAGTTAATTAACCTTCTTCATCTTTTACTGAAGTTGACATAAAGCCATAACGGCAGTGCATTTGGAAGAATTCGACAATCTTATATTCAGGTATAAAGTCGATTTTCTTGTATATACACATTTAGCAATCGATATTGAGTTGCTTCAAATCATTAATTTAACACATTTATATTAACTAACCCTCTTCATTTTACTGAAGTTGACATAAGGCCAGAACGGCAGCGCATTTGGAAGAATTCGATAATCTTATATTCAGGTATAAAGTCGATTTTCTTGTTTATACACATTTAGCAACCGATATTGAGTTGCTTCAAATCATTTACTTTCACTTATTTAAGTTAATTAACATTCTTCATCTTACTGAAGTTGACATAAAGCCATAACGGCAGTGCATTTGGAAGAATTCCACAATCTTATATGAAGGTATAAATTCGATTTTCTTGTATATACACATTTAACAATCGATATTGACTTGCTTTAAATTTTAATCTTCAAATATTTAAGTTAATTAACCTTCTTCATCTTACTGAAGTTGACATAAAGCCATAACGGCAGTGCATTTGGAAGAATTCGACAATCTTATATTCAGGTATAAAGTCGATTTTCTTGTATATACACATTTAACAGTCGATATTGAGTTGCTTTAAATGATTAATTTAACATATTTAAGTTAATTAACCTTCTTCATCTTACTTAAGTTGACATAAAGTCATAACGGCAGTGCATTTGGAAAATTCGACAATCTTATATTCAGGTATAAAGTCGATTTTCTTGTATATACACATTTTAGCAGTCGATATTGAGTTGCTTCAAATCATTAACATCAAATATTTAAGTTAATTAACCTTCTTCATCTTGATGAAGTTGACGTTAAGCCATAACGGCGGTGCAGTTGGAAGAATTCGACAATCTTATATTCAGGTATAAATTCGATTTTCTTGTATATGCACATTTAGCAGTCGATACTGAGTTGCTTTAAATCAATAATTTGACATATTTAAGTTAATTAACCTTCTTCATCTTAATGAAGTTGACATAAAGCCATAACGGCAGTGCATTTGGAAGAAGTCGACAATCTTATATTCACGTATAAAGTCGATTTTCTCGTATATACACATTTAGCAGTCGATATTTAGTTGCTTTAAATCATTATTTTAACATATTTAAGATAATTAACCTTCTTCATTTTACTGAAGTTGACATAAAGCCATAACGGCAGTGCTTTTGGAAGAATTCGACAATCTTATATTCAGGTATAAAGTCGATTTTCTTGTATATATACATTTAAAAGTCGATATTGAGTTTCCTTAAATCATTAGCTTCACATTTTTAAGTTAACTAACCTTTTCATCTTGCTGAAGTTGACATAAAGCCAAAACGGCAGTGCATTTGGAAGAATTCTACAATCTTATATAAAGGTATAAAGTCGATTTTCTTGTATATACACATTTAGCAATCGATATTGAGTAACTTTCAACATATTTAAGTTAATTAACATTCTTCATCTTACTGAAGCTTACATAAGGCAATAACGTCAGTGCATTTGGAAGAATTGGACAAACTTTTATTCACGTATAAATTCGAATTGCTTGTACATACATACACATTTAGCAGTCGATATTGAGTTGCCTTAAATCATTAGCTTCACACATTTTTAGTTAATTAACCTTCTTCATCTTACTGGAGAGGACATAAAGCCATAACGGCAGTGCATTTGGAAAATCTCGACAATCTAATATTCAGGTATAAAGTCGATTTTCTTGTACACACACATCCACTATTAGCAGTCGATATTGAGTTGCCTTAAATCATTAGCTTCACACATTTAAGTTAATAAACCTTCTTCCTCTTACCGAAGTTGACATAAAGCCATATTGGCAGTGCTTTTGGAAAATCTCGACAATCTTATATTCAGGTAGAAAGTCGATTTTCTTGTATATATACATTTAAAAGTCGATATTGAGTTTCAATTGCCTTCTTCTTCTTAAATCATTAGTGCTTCACACATTTAAGTTTTTCTTGTACACACACATCCACTATTAGCAAATCTTACTGAAGTTGACATAAAGCCATAACGGCAGCGCATTTGGAAGAATTCGACAATCTTATATTCAGGTATAAAGTCGATTTTCTTGTATATATACATTTAGCAGTCGGTATTGAGTTGCTCTAAATCATTAATTTAACATTTTAAGTTAATTAACCTTCTTCATCTTACCGAAGTTGACATAAAGCCATAACGGCAGTGCATTTGGAAAGAATTCGACAATCTTATATTCAGGTATAAAGTCGATTTTCTTGTACATACACATTTACTATTTAGCAGTCGATATTGATTGCTTTAAATCTTCTTCTTCTTAATTGGCGTAGAAAGTCGATTTAGTTGCTTTAAATCATTAACATCAAACATTTAAGTTAATTAACCTTCTTCATCTTACTGAAGTTGACATAAAGCCATAACGGCAGTGCATTTGGAAGAATTCGACAATCTTACATTCAGGTATAAAGTCGATTTTCTTGTATATACACATTTAACAGTCGGTATTGAGTTGCTTCAAATCATTAACATCAAATATTTAAGTTAATTAACCTTCTTCATCTTGCTGAAGTTAACATAAAGCCATAACGGCAGTGCATTTGGAAGAATCCGACAATCTTATGTTTAGGTGTAAAGTCGATTTAACTGTATATACACACTCAGCAGTCGATATTGAGTTGCCTTAAATCATAAGCTGCACACATTTAATTTAATTAACCTTCTTCATCTTACTGAAGTTGACATAAAGCCATAACGGCAGTGCATTTGGAAGAATTCGACAATCTTATATTCAGGTATACAGTCGATTTTCTTGTATATACACATTTAGCAAACGATACTGAGTTGCCTTAAATCATTAGCTTCACACATTTAAGTTAATTAAACTTCTTCTCTTCAAGTCATTACTTTAGCATATTGAAGTTAATTAACCTTCTTCATCTTACTGAATGTAACATAAAGCTATAATGGCAGTGCATTTGGAAGATTTCGACAACCTCATATTTAGGTATAAAGTCGATTTTCTTGTATATACACATTTAGCAGTCGATATTGGGTTGCTTCAAATCATAAACATCAAATATTTAAGTTAGTTAACCTTCTTCATCTTGCTGCAGTTGACCTAAAGCCATAACGGCAGTGCATTTGGAAGAATTCGACAATCTTATATTCAGGCATAAAGTCGATTTTTTTGTATATGTATATTTAGCAGTCGGAATTCAGTTACTTCAAATCATTAACATCAAATATTTAAGATCATTAACCTTCTTCATTTTACCGAAGTTGACATAAAGAAATAACGGCAGTGCATTTGGAAGAATTCGACAATCTTATATTCAGGTATAAAGTCGATATTCTTGAATATACACATTTAGCAATCGATATTGAGTTTTTTCAAATCATTTCCTTCTTTATTTAAGTTAATTAACCTTCTTCATCTTACTGAATTTAACATAAAGCCATAACGGCAGAGCATTTGGAAGAATTCGACAACCTTATATTCAGGTATAAAGTCGATTTTCTTGTTTATACCAATTTAGCAATCGATATTGGGTTGCTTCAAATCATTAATTTACCATATTTAAGTTGAACTAACATTCTTCATCTTACCGAATTTGACAAAAAGCCATAACGGCAGTGCATTTTAAAGAATTCGATAATCTTATATTCAGGTATAAAGTCGATTTTCTTGTATATACACATTTAGCAGTCGGTGTTGAGTTGCTTCAAATCATTAGCTTCACATTTTTAAGTTAATTAACTTTCTTCATCTTACTGAAGTTGACATAAAGCCATAACGACAGTGCATTTGGAAGAATTCTGCAATCTTATATTCAGATATAAAGTCGATTTTCTTGTATATACACATTTAACAGTCGGTATTGAGTTGCTTCAAATCATTAACATCAAATATTTAAGTTAATTAACCTTCTTCATCTTGCTGAAGTTAACATAAAGCCATAACGGCAGTGCATTTGGAAGAATCCGACAATCTTATGTTTAGGTGTAAAGTCGATTTAACTGTATATACACACTTAGCAGTCGATATTGAGTTGCCTTAAATCATAAGCTGCACACATTTAATTTAATTAACCTTCTTCATCTTACCGAAGTTGACATAAAGCCATAACGGCTGTGCAGTTGAAAGAACCCGACAATCTTATATTCAGGTATAAAGTCGATTTTCTTGTATATGCACACTTAGCAGTCGACATTGAGTTGCCTTAAATCATTAGCTTCACACATTTAAGTTAATTAAACTTCTTCGTCTTGATGAAGATGACGTAAAGCCAAAACGGTGGTGCATT
>NW_026091124.1:0-5095 GCF_024586455.1 Bactrocera neohumeralis
TTGAATTGGGCTTTTTAAAACATTTAATTTTAAAATTTTAAGTTAATTTTCCCTTTTTCATTTACTGAAGTTGACATAAAACCATAACGGCATGCATTTTGGGGAAAAATTCGACAATCTTTATTAATAAATCATTTTTGTATATAAAATTTGGTGATATTGAGTTGCTTTTAAAACATTAATTTAACATTTTAAGTTAATTTCCTTTTTCTTATGAAGTTGACATAAACCATAACGGCATGCATTTAAAATTCAAATCTTTTATTCAATAAAGTCATTTTTTGTAATACACATTTTTCATCGATATTGATTGCTTTTAAAACATTAATTTTCATTTTAAGTTAATTACTTTTTTTTATCTTACTGAAGTTGACTAAACCATAACGGGGATTTGGGGGGGAAATTTGACAATCTTATATTCAGGTATAAAATCGATATTGAACTGAAGTTGACATAAAGCCATAACGGCAGTGCAATAAGAAGAATTCGACATTCTTATATTCAGCCATAAATTCGATTTTCTTGTATATACACATTTAGCAGTTGATATTGAGTTGCTTTAAATCATTAATTTAACATATTTAAGTTGATTTACCTTCTTCATCTTACTGAAGTTGACATAAAATCATAACGGCAGTGCATTTGGGAGAATTCGACAATCTTATATTCAGGTATAAGGTCGATTTTCTTGTATATACACATTTAGCAGTCGATATTGAGTTGCTTTAAATCATTTATTTAACATCTTTAAGTTAATTTACCTTCTTCATCTTATTGAAGTTGACATAAGGCCATAACGGCAGTGCATTTTTAAGAATTCGACAATCTTATATTCAGGTATAAAGTCGATTTTCTTGTATATACACATTTCAGCAGTCGATATTGAGTTGCTTTAAATCATTAATTTAACATCTTTAAGTTAATTTACCTTCTTCATCTTATTGAAGTTGACATAAAGCCATAAATGGAAAATTCGACAATCTCATATTCAGCCGATTTTTTGTATATATACATTTAGCATTTTAACAACTTTAAGTTAATTAACCTTCTTCATCTTACTGAAGTTGACATAAAGCCATAACGGCAGTGCATTTGGAAGAATTCGACAACTTATATTCAGGTATAAAGTCGAATTTCTTGTATATACACATTTAGCAGTCGATATTGAATTGCTTTAAATCATTAATTTAACATCTTTAAGTTAATTTACCTTCTTCATCTTACTGAAGTTGACATAAAGCCATAACGGCAGTGCATTTGGAAGAATTCGACAATCTTATATTCAGGTATAAAGTCCATTTTCTTTTATATACACATTAAGCAGTCGATATTGAGTTGCTTTAAATCATTAATTTAACATCTTTAAGTTAATTTACCTTCTTCATTTTACTGAAGTTGACATAAAGCCATAACGACAGTGCATTGGGAAGAATTCGACAATCTTATATTCAGGTATAAATTCGAGTTTCTTGTATATACACATTAAGCAGTTGATATTGAGTTGCTTTAAATCATTAATTTAACATCTTTAAGTTAATTTACCTTCTTCATCTTACTGAAGTTGACATAGAGCCATAACGGCAGTGCATTTTGAAGAATTCGACAATCTTATATTCAGGGATAAAGTCCATTTTCTTGTATATACACAATAAGCAGTCGATATTGAGTTGCTTTAAATCATTAATTTAACATCTTTAAGTTAATTTACTTTCTTCATCTTACTGAAGTTGACATAAAGCCATAACGGCAGTGCATTTGGGAGAATTCGACAATCTTATATTCAGGTATAAAGTCGATTTTCTTGTATATACACATTTAGCAGTCGATATTGAATTGCCTTAAATCATTAACTTAACATAATTAAGTTAATTAACCTTCTTCATCTTACTGAAGTTGACATAAATCCATAACGGCAGTGTATTTGGAAGAATTCGACAATCTTATATTCAGGTATAAAGTCGATTTTCTTTTATATACACATTTAGCAGTCGATATTGAATTGCCTTAAATCATTAATTTAACATAATTAAGTCAATTAACCTTCTTCATCTTACTGAAGTTGACATAAAGCCATAACGGCAGAGCATTTGGGAGAATTCGACAATCTTATATTCAGGTATAAAGTCGATTTTCTTGTATATACACATTTAGCAGTCGATATTGAATTGCCTTAAATCATTAATTTAACATCTTTAAGTTAATATACCTTCTTCATCTTATTGAAGTTGACATAAGGCCATAACAGCAGTGCATTTGGAAGAATTCGACAATCTTATATTCAGGTATGAAGTCCATTTTCTAGTATATACACATTTAGCCGTCGATATTGAGTTTCTTTAAATGATTAATTTAACATATTTAAGTTAATTTACCTTCTTCATCTTACTGAAGTTGACATAAAGCCATAACGGCAGTGCATTTGGGAAGAATTCGACAATCTTATATTCAGGTATAAAGTCGATTTTCTTGTATATACACATTTAGCAGTCGATATTGAGTTGCTTTAAATCATTAATTTAACATCTTTAAGTTAATTTACCTTCTTCATCTTACTGAAGTTGACATAAAGCCATAACGGCAGTGCATTTGGAAGAATTCGACAATCTTATATTCAGGTATAAAGTCGATTTTCTTGTATATACACATTTAGCAGTCGATATTGAGTTGCTTTAAATCATTAATTTAACATCTTTAAGTTAATTTACCTTCTTCATCTTACTGAAGTTGACATAAAGCCATAACGGCAATGCATTTGGAAGAATTCGACAATCTTATATTCAAATATAAAGTCGATTTTTTTGTATATACACATTTAGCGGCCGATATTGAGTTGCTTTAAATCATTAATTTAACATCTTTAAGTTAATTTACCTTCTTCATCTTATTGAAGTTGACATAAAGCCATAACGGCAATGCATTTGGAAGAATTCGACAATCTTATATTCAAATATAAAGTCGATTTTTTGTATATACACATTTAGCATTAGATACTGAGTTGCTTTAAATCATTAATTTAACATCTTTAAGTTAATTTACCTTCTTCATCTTACTGAAGTTGACATAAAGCCATAACGGCAATGCATTTGGAAGAATTCGACAATCTTATATTCAAATATAAAGTCGATTTTTTTGTATATACACATTTAGCGGTCGATATTGAGTTGCTTTAAATCATTAATTTAACATCTTTAAGTTAATTTACCTTCTTCATCTTATTGAAGTTGACATAAAGCCATAACGGCAATGCATTTGGAAGAATTCGACAATCTTATATTCAAATATAAAGTCGATTTTTTTGTATATACACATTTAGCAGTCGATATTGAGTTGCTTTAAATCATTAATTTAACATCTTTAAGTTAATTAACCTTCTTCATCTTACTGAAGTTGGCATAAAGCCATAACGGCAGTGCATTTGGAAGAATTCGACAATCTTATATTCAGGTAAAAAGTCGATTTTCTTGTATATACACATTTAGCAGTCGATATTGAGTTGCTTTAAATCATTAATTTAACATCTTTAAGTTAATTTACCTTCTTCATCTTATTGAAGTTGACATAAAGCCATAACGGCAATGCATTTGGAAGAATTCGACAATCTTATATTCAAATATAAAGTCGATTTTTTTGTATATACACATTTAGCAGTCGATATTGAGTTGCTTTAAATCATTAATTTAACATCTTTAAGTTAATTAACCTTCTTAGTTGACATAAAACCATAACCGCAGTGCATTTGGAAGAATTGGATAATCTCATATTCAGGTATAAAGTCGATTTTTTTGTATATACACATTTAGCAGTCGATATTTAGTTGCTTCAAATCATTAGTTTAACATATTTAACTAATTAACCTTCTTCATCTTACTGAAGTGGACATAAAGCCATAACGGCAATGCATTTGGAAGAATTCGACAGTCTTATATTCAAATATAAAGTCGATTTTTTTGTATATACACATTTAGCGGCCGATATTGAGTTGCTTTAAATCATTAATTTAACATCTTTAAGTTAATTTACCTTCTTCATCTTATTGAAGTTGACATAAAGCCATAACGGCAATGCATTTGGAAGAATTCGACAATCTTATATTCAAATATAAAGTCGATTTTTTTGTATATACACATTTAGCGGCCGATATTGAGTTGCTTTAAATCATTAATTTAACATCTTTAAGTTAATTTACCTTCTTCATCTTATTGAAGTTGACATAAAGCCATAACGGCAATGCATTTGGAAGAATTCGACAATCTTATATTCAAATATAAAGTCGATTTTTTTGTATATACACATTTAGCAGTCGATATTGAGTTGCTTTAAATCATTAATTTAACATCTTTAAGTTAATTAAGCTTCTTCATCTTACTGAAGTTGACATAAAGCCATAACGGCAATGCATTTGGAAGAATTCGACAATCTTATATTCAAATATAAAGTCGATTTTTTGTATATACACATTTAGCGGCCGATATTGAGTTGCTTTAAATCATTAATTTAACATCTTTAAGTTAATTTACCTTCTTCATCTTATTGAATTGACATAAAGCCATAACGGCAGTGCATTTGGAAGAATTCGACAATCTTATATTCATATATAAAGTCGATTTTTTTTGTATATACACATTTAGCAGTCGATATTGAGTTGCTTTAAATCATTAATTTAACATCTTTAAGTTAATTTACCTTCTTCATCTTACTGAAGTTGACATAAAGCCATAACGGCAGTGCATTTGGAAGAATTCGACAATCTTATATTCAGGTATAAAGTCGATTTTTTGTATATACACATTTAGCGGCCGATATTGAGTTGCTTTAAATCATTAATTTAACATCTTTAAGTTAATTTACCTTCTTCATCTTATTGAAGTTGACATAAAGCCATAACGGCAATGCATTTGGAAGAATTCGACAATCTTATATTCAAATATAAAGTCGATTTTTTTGTATATACACATTTAGCGGTCGATATTGAGTTGCTTTAAATCATTAATTTAACATCTTTAAGTTAATTTACCTTCTTCATCTTATTGAAGTTGACATAAAGCCATAACGGCAATGCATTTGGAAGAATTCGACAATCTTATATTCAAATATA
>NW_026091125.1:0-20417 GCF_024586455.1 Bactrocera neohumeralis
ATACCACTTGTACTTTAGGGGGCCATATATACAGGCATATACATATCTAATACAAAAGGTCCTATTTACGCTTACCCTTGTGTATCCAAACACACAAATTAAAAAAATAAAAAAAATAAAAAAATAAAAAATTTTTCAAGTCTACACTTGACCCCGTTTTTCGGCAATACCCCTTATACTCCAAAAGTATAAGCAGGATTGCGCAAATAGTAAGCTTGGACAAATTCGATCCATAAAAGAAAAAATAAAAATAATAAAATACAACATACATCTATGCAACTACTTATATTCATATTTTATATTTATTTCTACATATATTGACATATATGTAAGTACCAACCAAAGTTGGAAAACAACATGCACACATATGTATGTATGTATAAATAATAATTATAAATTTCTGCAAAATTACATATCTTCTCATGTGTACTTAGAGTGCATACCTGCATCTAACCAATTTTCTTCTCCCGCGTTATTCGTACGGCAAAATAATATATACGCATACACACGGCATACAATTTGCCTATGCCGGCATATAAGTACATACATACATATAACGTACATAGGGTACGAGTACATAAATAAATTAAATTTTAAATTACGATTTAAATATTTCGGAAAAATTTCGGTGCGGTAAATGCAACCATTTAATAAGGAAAAACTTACATCCTGTTAATTAAAAAAAAAAATATATATATATATATATAATATAAAAATAATAATTTCAATATATACGAACAAAATAAAAGAAATAAGAACCAAGAATTAGTACCCAAAGCGCATATTAGCATTTAATCTTATATTAAATATAGCACAACTATTAGACATAAAGAAAACGAAACACTCGCTCGTTAGTTCGTACATTGCGTATACAACAAAAAAACAATAAGGAAAACGAAACACGCGTTCGTTATTCTATACGTTGTTTATATCGGGTGATTTTTTAAGAGCTTGATAACTTTTAAAAAAACGCATAAAATTTGCAAAATCTCATCGGTTCTTTATTTGAAACGTTAGATTGGTTCATGACATTTACTTTTTGAAGATAAAAAGTATATATAAAAAAAGTTATCAAGCTCTTAAAAAATCACCCGATACAACAAACATACAAACCGCTTATCTTAAAGATTCGAACGTATTTATTGTTAAGAGATATACACTGAGAGAAGTTTTCTTTCTCATATTTTAAATTTTTACTCATTAACTAAATGAACGGAGATTCTAAGGAATCTTAATCTATACCATATCTGAAAGTACAAAAAATGATTTCTGAAGAAAAGAGCCCATGTACAAAGGTGAGCTCAAACAACATTATGATGGTGTCTCAAAAGAATACCTCCATTTAGATCACATGGAGGAAGTAAGCCCATGCGAAAAAATCATAAAAGGCAAATATCACTCATTCTACTTGCCACACCATGCAGTAGTAAAGCCTGACAAAAAAAACCACTATGGTTAGAGTTGTTTTTAATGCCTCGAGATCCACTAGCTCGTTGAATTCCCTAAATGATATCCTATTTACGGGACCCACACTCCAACCAGACTTAATGCTCGATAAATATCGATAAATAATGGTACATAAGGATGATCAAGATTTTCAGCGGATTATTTTCCGAAAATCTGTCAATAGTTCATTACGCGACTTTAAATTAAAAACAGTTACATTTGGCGTAAACTGTGCTCCATACCTCGCTATTTGTACACTCCACGAACTGGCAGAAGACACAAAGTCAGAATTTTCTCTGGCAACTCAAGTCTTAAAGACACATACGTATGTAGACGACACCCTGTCTGGGAGCCACAGCCTCTCATAAGCATACGAGTCCTTATGACAAGTGATAAAGGCCTACAGCTAATCACCCAAGTATCGTAAAAAATATACCAAACGATAACAAATTGGATACTAATTTCCTTATCTTTGAAAAGGAAAGTATAACAAAAACACTGGGCATCCAATGGAATGCGATATCGGACCAGTTCTCATACATGACTTTGTCCATAACCGCATTATCCGCAATAACAAAGAGGCAAATTTTATCCTCAATGGCAAAACTTTTTGACCCCGCAGGATGGCTTGCGCCAATTATGATACAAGCGAAAGTCCTGATTCAAGAATTATGGCTAGACGGAACCGACTGGGACGAACAAGTGAAACCTCTTCGCTTAGAAAAGTGGTCCCAGTTTGCTAATAACCTAAAAGACATTTCAAAGATACAAATTCCACGGTGGGTAAACTATTCCCCCGAATACAAATTGGAACTACACGGCTTCTGCGACGCCTCTGAAAAGGCATATTGTGCCACTATTTATGTGCGCACACAAAGCGATATTGCCCCCACAAGCCACCTACTGGCGGCAAAAGCAAAAGTCGCACCGCTAAAAACAATAAGTCTACCACGACTTGAACTCTGTGGCGCTCTGCTATTAGCCAAGCTAGTCTCCATGGTGCAGACTCACTTGAACATGGCAAAATACAAGTTATATTTATGGTCCGATTCCGAAATAGTTCTAGCCTAGAACTTCTCAAATACTTGACCAAGTAGGATCAGCCACTTGGCGACACGTAGCCAGTGCTGACAATCCTGCTGATCTAGGTACAAGAGGATGCAAACCTCTGCATCGCGCCACCTCCACCCTCTGGTGGAATGGTCCCCGATGGTTAACAGAATCTCTCGATTCTTGGCCACAATCGCCAATGCGCAACATACTTGCCCCCGAAAGTCGAAAAATCGACACCTACCACACAATATTGGATGATAATGACATCCTTGAACGATTTTCATCGTTCCCCCGAGCACTCAGAGTAGTCGCCTATATTCTCAAATTCGCAGAGCGACTCAAACTTAAAGTAAAGGGAGCAACTTGCCCCCAATGCGATACATTGACGCACCCAGACTTACAAAAAGCAAAGGTCGCTCTTATCGCAACAACCCAAACGCGCTATTTCAGTCGCGACATATCGTTACTAAGAGAATCGAAGCCAATTGACAAAAAGAGCTCACTCTTAGTACTAAACCCATTTTTAGACACGAAAGTTCTGCTTCGTGCCAATGGTCGGCTCGCTAATTCAAGCCTGACATACAACGAACGCCACCCCATTATAATACCTGAGAAGTCTCCTTTTGCCACATTACTCCTGAATTACATCCATATCTTAATGTTGCACGCCGAACAGCGCCTCATGCAACATATGGTACGCCAAGAGTATTATATGCCCCGTCTTAAGCCCCAGATCAAAAAATGCATTTTCATGTGCAAGAGCTGCACTATGCATAAGCAAAAAATTCGAACTCAGATTATGGCAGCACTTCCACCTGAACGCTACAATTTCGCTCTGCCTTTCACGACCACAGGTGTCGATTTTGCTGGGCCTTTTCAAACAAAGGCTTCCATGCTAAGATCTCCCACTCTCATGAAAGGCTGTGTGGCTGCCTATGTATGTTTCACGACAAAGGCAGTACACCTTGAGCTGTGTACTAATCTGACGACGGAGGCTTTTCTCGCGGCATTTGCTCGCTTCGTCGCTCGACGTGGCTTCCCCTCCAAAATCATGAGCGATAATGGCAAAACATTCATAGGAGCCCAACGAGCCACAGAAAAACAGTTTGTGGATTTCTTAAGACAAGTGTCCCCGGATATCGTACAAAAGTACGCCCCTCAAGGTATCAATTGGCAATTTATACCTCCAAGCGCTCCTCATATGGGTGGTTTATGGGAATCAGCTGTAAAGAGCTTCAAATCTCATTTCAAGAAGCTTGCCGGCAGTTAAAAATTTAATTATGAAGAATTCTCGACCTTATTAGATAAGTAATATAGTATATTGCATCAGATGCGTCTTAGAACATCGAATGCAGATTTGCAAATGAACGAAGAAATTCACAATGAAGCATTAATTTCAATTCAGGACATGTGTTTGATGCTTACCAACAAAGTATTAATACAAATAGGAATGATAGGACCCAATCGCCCAATGTTCGACTCATTTGATCAAGAATTGAGATGCGAAGCCCAATACGATTCCGAAACATTACGAGAAATGGTTGATAGAACAGTTGCCATTTTAAATCAACAACAAAAATATGCTTACGATACGCTCACGAAAGTAGTGAACGGTGGAACTGGCAGATTTTATTTTTTTAGATGCTCCCGGTGGAACTGGGAAAACTTTTGTTATCATTGATTTTGGCAACAATTCGGTCGCAAATTGGAATTGCACTAGCCCTAGCTTCCTCAGGTATTGCAGCTACGTTGTTGGAAGGCGGTCGAACAGCTCATTCAGCTCTCAAGCTGCCCTTAAACCTTCAAATTTGGCTAAATGACCCTTAGTCGCCTGCCCCACACCACACTTACACCCATCACTAACACGCACACTCACCACACTCACCTCGACATCACCACACTCCACATCAACACCACCCACACGCGAGAGCCCAGGATCCACACACTCCAACTCACACCTCACTACTCAGTATGAAAATGGTCAGGCTCTACACAGATCAGTTCTGATTCGACCGCCTTGAACACAGTATATACAGTAGATAACCTTGTCGGGGTAGCTTTCTGAGGGGTGAATAGCGACCATCTTGGATTGTCAGACGTAGCAACGTAGTGCTGTATATATTGAGGCAGTAAATACTTAGCAAATTTATTCTATTAAATAACAAAAACTATAAGTATTGTTGCTTAATATAAAAGGAAATTATTTATTAATGACATATATTGACTAATATTTGATTTAAACGCCATAGTGTGTCATGTTTCGCCCATAAAAATATCATTTACTGATAGTCAGATATTCTTTATGTAGGGAGTTCTTATTAATAAAAAGCAGCCCTGTTTTTAGATCTCTCGGTGGTGAGTTTTCTTCTGAATGTATTTGTTTTCAATGACAGACAGAAAACATAAAAACGGTTTGTATTCGTAAGTTTTTGAAATATTATTACCATTAATTTTAATTTAGAAAGAAGATATTTAGGCATTTGAAGCTGAATTTTTAATCGTTCTAATTCATCGTTCTATTTATTTTGCATCATCCGTACACTATTTTTGATAATTTTTAACTTAAATAAACATAATTAATAATTTACATAAAAATTTAAATAAAAATATTGCTGCATACAAAAATTTGGAAATACTTGAAGCGTGTTTAAAAATTGCACAAAAAATACAACTGATTTAACATTAAACAACAACTAATATCCCAATAAAATTGAACAGATATGCAAAGTAATTCAATATAATCACTTAAATAACGTAAACACTTGCATTATTTAATATCTTTTAAAGTCTCGGTCATCAAAATTTAAAATTTATATGTAGTTTAAATGCTAACACAACACCCTGATTACCATGAAAGTAGCAACAAAAGTGTAACACAACACAACACCCTAAGATTTTCTAGAGGTGAGTATATGTATGTAAACAAAGAAAAGTTTTATTACTGTATATACTGAGGCCTTGAATTCACATCGCTTCTCGCCACCGCTCCGCAGCGTATTGAATTTTATTGGAAATTGCAGTTAGTTATATTAAGTGAAGCTATATTTTAAAACCAAAAAAGAAACCCCATAAATTAAGTGTTGAATTAATTTAAAACAAATACAAGTCGGTGTTCAGCTTATATTGTTAAAGCCAAATCCAAAGGTTTTTTATTTTAAAATACATAAGGTTAACAAGTAGTAAGTGAAGCGGGCAAGCATTAAAACAAAATTAATGAAACTCCAACTTGAAACCTTCCGAGGAATTCTGCGATGGCCAAAGTGCTGCAGCAAACAAGATTGATCATTTGGGATGAATGTACGATGGCACACAAAAAATCTTTGGAGGCATTAGATCGCTCGATGCAAGATTTACGAAATAACCAAAACCGGTTTGGTGGTGCAATGATACTATTGGCAGGTAATAGATATTGTCAGTTGTTCCACGCTCAAGGCCAGCTGATGAACTGAATGAAATTAAGTATAAACATGAGAGTCGAATTGCAGGAAGACCAGCCTGGAGAAGTGTTTTCCAAATAACTGCTTGATATTGGTAATGGTATTATTGCTGTTGATACATCATCTGGATATATTACATCCCCTACCAATTTTTGTAACTGTTGTGAATCAAAGACCGAACTCATGGAGATGATTTTCCCAAACATTGCTCAAAATTACGTAAATCACATTTGGTTAAGCGAACGTGTTATATTGCCGCAAAAAATGTTGATGTGAATGAAATGAATTTTCATATTCAAGAGAAAATAGCTGGCGAATTGAAGAATTACAAATCAGTTGATTCCATTACTAATGAAGATAAAGTTGTCAATTACCCAACAGAATTTTTCAATTCGCTGGAATTGCCCGACTAACCACCTTTTAATCTGAAATTAAAAATCGGATCAGTAATTATTATGTTACGGAACATAAACCCGCCACGTCTGTGTAATGGTACCCGGCTCGGGGTGTTGAAATTATTGAACAACGTCATCGAAGCCACAATTTTGAAAGGGAAGTACAAAGGCGAAGATGTTTTAATCCCACGCATCCCTATGATATCGAACGGCATACCATTCAGCTTTAAACGTTTACAGTTTCCAGTGCGGCTTGCATTTGCAATGTCAATAAATAAATCGCATCGGGAGTCGCTAAGTGTATGTGGCATCAACCTAGAAAATCCATGTTTTGCACATGGCCAATTATATGTCGCCTGTTCTCGTGACGGAAAACCGTCAACATTATTTATTTATGCTCCAGAACATAAAATTAAAAATATAGCTCATCAAAAAGCATTAGAATAGAGAGAAGCAGTGAAGGGTATAGGGGCTATTAGTTGCTTTCTAGAGCGCGCGTGGTGTTGAGCTCAGTGTTTACTTCAAAATGCCAAGTTGTTCAATAGCGATTTGTAAAAATATAAGTGAAATTATGGAACATTTAATAAAATTAGTAAAGTCCTCCTCAGGTATGGCGAGACCAGGGAAATAGGGATTCATTCATCTATATACACATATAAAAATGAAACCCGTTTTCCGTTGTCACGGCATCACGCGTGAATGGCTGGACCGATTTCACTAACAAGTACATATGTACATAAGTAAAAATGAATGTTTGCTTGTTAGTATTGCTAAGGCTCGAGAACGGCGAAACCAATCTTCATGAAATTTTCAGAAGTTGTTCGCTGTGGATCTGGAAGGGTCAGAAATAAAAAAAAACTTTTCGTAAGAAAAAGTCGAAAAATTGGAAATTTCCAAAAATTGACTTTTTTCATACAAACGTAACAACAGTTACGATGTTCTTCCTGGGATAGTGGATAGTGGCTCCACCAGATCAAATTGATGAAATCATTTCTGCGGAAATTCCTGATGTAGAGAGAGATCCAGTATTAAACGAAGTGATGAAAACCAATATGGATCATGGACCTTGCGGACACCACAATCCCACTTCGGTTTGTATGTCTAACAATAAATGCACGAAACACTATCCACTTGCTTTTTTTTCGGAATCGCAAACTGGAAATGATGGATATCCACTCTATCATCGTAGCTCATCAGACGACCATACAATTTAGAGTAGTGAATATCGAAGTTGACAACATATAGATCGTTCTATATTCTCCACTGTTGTCTAATTCACATTAAAAACTCACAGCAATGTTTAGTATTGCAGTTTGGTGTAATCTATAAAATACGTTTGTAAGTATGTCACCAAAGGAATCAATAATCGCCATTATTGGTCTTGAATGATACGGTCGATACGTGAATTGCAATAAAGCGCTTTGTAGGGTATTTACTTTTGCAATTCATGAACGTTTTTCGACTGTTGTGCGTCTCGCAGTTCATTTGGAGAATGACTAAAGAGTATTTTTCAACCCAGAGAATACAGTACAGCCAGCGGAAACACTTCCAACAACATTGACACTGACGAGTTTTTTCTCAACTTGCGTCAGTGATTAGTTTGCGAGCACATTGCTCTATTCGCAAATGCCTTCATATTATACATGGAGTGCATTGACGAAGAAGTAGTTACGCAGAAAGCAAGGCCAACCAGTAGATTGACATCCAGGCGTGTTCTCAACTAATTCCTTAGGACGAATTTACATAATCCACCCGAAAAACGACGATTGCAAATACCTTCGGTTGCTATTGATATTTTCAACGTAAATTCAGCTTTCTTTTCATTTCAAAACACATAATTTCACGCAGGACAACGTATGCGGGGTCAGCTAGTACAAAATAAATTTGTAAGACGGCGTTTACGTTTTTTCTCCGGCTCATCGTTGAATAAGTTGTAATGTAATACTAATAGTGCTAGAGATGTTGGCACCGTTTTTCCCAAACCCATTTCATCTGCAAGTATGCCACCAGCTGGTATCTTAATTGCTCTTGAATATACCAACTTAATAAATGCTTATGTATATACCGTCGTTTCTCCGTCGCGTGCCTGCAATGGGGTATAGAAATTTGGAAAAATTTTCATATTCATTTCCCATTCTAATAGCCCATGAACTGTACGAGCCTGGTAATCGCATAATGTGGGCCGAAAGGAATCTGGTAGAATTGGCAGTTTTTGATTATTGCCACTACTTAATTCAAAATGTTTTTGAAAGAAAGTATCATAAAGCGCCGTAGTGACATATTCTTGTATCAAAGTACGTTTAGAACCTACGGCATCATTTTCTTCGTTAAAACTTTCTATGTATTTTGTCTGTCCTATGGGCGTTTTATAATTTTCAAATATATTTGACATTAATATATTAATATTATAAGTAATAGCAAGGAAGTTTTCCGCCTTAATTTCATCGATACATTTATCAATTGTTATTACATTATGCACATTTGTATTTAGTTTTGCAAGCAAGTCCGTTGGAAATGTCATATACATATGTAGTTCTCTATCGACTGCTGAGTTGCGCTGTTGTCGTCCACTGCTATATTACATAAAATAAATTTCTTATGTGTTTCGATATTTACTTAAGTTTATTAAACTTATTCTGTTGTGTATGCATTTTATTTTTGTACTAAAATTTTGAGGCAGTTATTTCACAATATCTGTATATTTTGTCTTCAAGCATTAAATATGTATTATCTTGATCATTATCACTTATTGGGCAGTTACATTTAATTTGTTTGTATCTAATTTCCACAATACCGGCTCGCAGGACCATGTTCTAATAACTGATGAACTCACCTTTATTTTCGAAAATCACTTGTTATTACAAAAGAAATAACGGACAGCACGGGTTTGTTTTTTTTTGGATTTCAAATTTCGTATTCTATTTTAATTCTGAATACTCTCAAACATTACAAACTGATCGTATACCCCAATCGGCGGCGGAATCAACGAACGATGATGGACGTGGAAGGAAAAGAAAAGGATGCTACGAAAAGCGTGCGCGCGTGTGCCTTGAGTCTTGACTCGTAAGGAGGCAAAAAGCGAAGTGAAAGTGGTTGGAGTTATCCGTCCCTTTGTGAAAGTTGTTGTGTTCAGGTTGGTAGTGTGGTGTCATATTTGAGTGTATTGGTGTGATGTGTGGTGATGTGGAAGGTGAGTGATGAGTGTGGTGTGTTGTTCGTTTATGAGGATTTTGTCTGCCAATGTGGGGTATTGAAATGTGATGTAGCTCTGTTTCATGACGAGGTCGGCTGAGAGTCATTTAGACAAAATGAATCAACGAAACAAGCAAATGACTTTAGAAACGCGGCATTCAATTATAAAATTATATGGAGAAGATAAATCCACAGTTCATGCTATCATTCAACTGCATGTTAAAAACTTTCAAGAAGAAAATAAAAGTCGTATTGGTCAAGGAAAGAAACTAAATGACTATGATGAGCTTTGGATTTTAAGAGAAATAAAAACAAAACCATTTACAACGGCAAAAGAATTAAAAAATATGGTCAACAAGAATTTAAAACAAGTAAGGAAGGGCTAAGTTCGGGCGTCACCGAACATTTTATACTCTCATGATAAAGTGATAATCGAGATTTCATTATCCGTCATTTACATATTTTTTTTTTTTGCTGTAAAATTAATTAGATTAGATCAATTTGTGTACTTTGAGTATTGAATTGTATTTTCATTTATTTTGACTGCATTGAGGACTATGTAAAAAAACAAAAACAATCGTTTGATTTAGAAGTAATAAGTATTATATATTTTAATAATTAAATGTTTTATTTTTAAAACCTAAAGATATGATTTTATAAATAGCAAAATTTATCCTACGTACATTTCTTTTATTCTTAAAATATTTACTTCTACTTTATATTTATACAAATTCTTATATATTACCAAAAATATATATTGTATTTAAAACAATATTTTTTCAAAATTCTGCATTTCTTTTAATATATAATAATGTATATTTTATTATATAATATTACAATTTTGAAAGATTTGTTAAATTATTTTAATTCTACCTTATGTTTATACAAATTCTTATATACTAACAAATTATACAAATGATTTAAAATTTCTAAGTTTAAATATTTATTTATTAATTCATAATGTCATGTGTGAAAAAGATACTATTGTACATAGCCTTAGTCCGAAATAGAGACACAAATACCATCATGATAGCTATGCACTGCCTCATAAGTGATAGCATCAACATGAGAATGATCCATGTTTGAAAATGCCCAATCAATTTGCGCCCCCGCAGGTGTCGTTGAATATTCTACACTAAGCAGGGAACTAAAGTTTTTATCTTGAAGAAGATTTTTATTGTAGACCCTGCAGACTTTAAGCAAATGTTAAAATCTCCCTGAATTAAGACATTTTGATTGCACAACTCTGTGGTAAATTTCTTTGAAGTTCTGCAATAAAAGCCTGAGAAAGCTGAGTTTCTGTAAAGAACCAGAATATTGTTGTTGAAACCTTTAAACAAAACTGCTTCTAAAACTTTGCGGTCTGCATAAATCTTCTTCATAATCTTCGGTTCTATAGAGCTGGAAACTTTATGCTTTGCATAAATTATAAAGGCCCCGTTTATTTCGGTTGCTTGTCTCAGTGCTCTATCCCTCAGCTCGTTTATAAAAGTAAATCCTGGTATCTCAAAATGTTCAACAGGAGTGCTCCAGGTTTCTGAAGCATAAAATATCTGAGAATAGCATCAGACAGTCAGTTTTATATCGTTAATGTGAGCGTGAGACCTCTGAGCACTATGATATAAAATTTTGGAGAGTGCTGATGATCGAGAAATCATAAAATCGAAACTTGTAATCAGGGCTTTAGATGTGCTCAATTCCATCATTTTCCTAAATACTGGATCCGATTCAGAAAATTTATTAGGAGGAATAAAATTTCCGATAATAAAGAGACCTACTGCCCGTAGTAAGCTCGACTGCAAGCGACATATATCAAAGCTCTAGGCATTCTGGGTCAGTATGAACGACAACTTTATATATGTACACTTTTGTGAATGGTTATTCCTCAGCTGGAACAACTGGAAACTGATTTCTTTCAATTATAATTTGCTCATTTCTTTTATATTGAAAAGATCTAACTTTTCAGTGGGGTCCAGAACTTTCTAAGGGATAGGCTTTTTGATCGTGCTATCAAACCAACAGAAAGGTTCAAATTTAATCCAAGAATTACTGGATAATCAATTTGCATTGTTCTCAGTTGCCCCATTAACTAAACCATCACATGTGTTTATATTCACTGTAATCATGTATTTTGCAGTGGTTTTAGTCATCAACCTGACAGAAGTCCCTGTGTTTCAGAAGTTTGAAAAGTTGAACTCTTTCCAAAATATTCCTTGTTTGATCACCCTATACCCATTCCTCTTACAGAGTCTTTGGCAGTTGAAGAAATAGCTTCAGTTGTAATTCGACTGAGCTTAGGCATTGAAATTGTTTGTCTCTTCGTTTTGACCAAATAAATGAATCGCATCATCGCAGGACTTCTTCAGGGTAACTACCCGAGTTTGAATTAATGATATCATCATTGTCATAATTGCCAGATACCACGATTTGCTGCGGTAGCAAAAGCTTGAACGTCCTTTGTCTCATTATTTCATTAATTCAAAATATTTGAATAAGTCCCACAAAAGAACCAACTAAGGTGCTGTAAGCATCATTAGAGTTAGAAGAAAATCACTATCTCCAACAGGTGAGAGTGCTTCAAAATCTCCATTACTATAATCAGTATGTGCCACCAATGGGTTGTTTGTTTTTTAAAAATTTGTTTATGCATCAACATAGCTAAAGCATTCGAGCGCCCACCATTGATATTTCATCATCATTATGATTAGTTTTAAATCAACAAGTTTGGAATACAAAAGAGTTAACTATGTCACTGTAGGGCCTCAACTCTCTATTCAGCTGATTTACAGGAAGAGAAAATATTGAGTGAAGTGTCAGTCCACCTGTCCCGAAAATGCTGCTTGCCGTAGGTGCACAAAAGAGAAACTTTTAAAGAAGGGCAGGATGGATCCAGGTGTAGAATTGAAGCGATGGTTAAGAACTTGATATATTGCAGATATCAAATGACTTTTTCCAACACCTGCTCCGCCCCCAACGAATTCATAAAATGGTCGACTTGTTTTAATCTGCTGCATCAAATGAGTCAAGTATGTTCTTTGCTTAATATTTAAACCTTGAACTAGAGAAAATAATTCCTCAACCGAAATTAAAGGGGTAGTTTAATAAGCTAATATTGCAATCAGATTCAGTACCATTATCTGTTGTATGTTCCATAATGCAAATCCAGCAAATTAATATTAGGGCTTATTTCTGGGAAGTACTAACACCAAACTCATTTTTCCACAACAGGTAGTTCATTTTGTTTCAGCTTCTTCTAAGTCTGTCATTATAAAGACTTTCTAAGACACTTTCCAGTTCTCTTTGATCAAAAACATCATATTTTTTTCGATTTCCCTCAATTAAAATACGGTGAGTTATACAAGTTAGCTCATTATCATTTTCTATAAGATCTTCCTGTTCGTTCCGCCATGGATAGAAAAGCATTACCATTTCGCGGAAATACTCAACTTTGGTCACATCAGGACTAAACCTTCTGTACCGAATAATAATTGGTTTGGTACGTTTTTTAACAAAACCGCTGCCGTCTCTAAATGCAATGGGTACCCCAATATCTGGTACGTTATTATCTTCCTCTCTTCTTCTTCATGAGATCACTGTCTTGCACTATTCCTTGGATTTCACAAATTTAAACATAGATGCAAAATCTCTTTAAGCAAACAGTTTCTAACTGATCGCCACTGCACATAACGGTCTAAAATACCAGCTACAAATATTTCAGTAGAATCTGAAGGTTCTGAAGTTCCGCCCCAGTTTTACCATTCATCTTCGCACACGTTCCTCTGGTCGAGGTATTTATAAATATTTCTCCATTACCCAGCTTCCGAAAGATGAAGCCCAATGCAGCAATAAACAGCTTCTTGTGCAGATATTTCCATGCCTGATATAATTTATGACCTATATCTTGATTTTTGCTTTATTGTATAATTTCCGGCATTTTGCTTCTGATATAGCTTCATTTAAGAGCCTAGAAATTCCTCTGTTCGATTTGTTAATATAATTAATTATATATTAACAGCAAGCATAAGCATCCAGTATATATTGGATATCCATATTACCCCTATGGAGTTCCAAAATAAGAGTATAAGCATTTATAAAACGATCTTGCATTTTGCTTTTCAGAAAAATTTTAGGTTTCGATAAGCTTGATCTCAGAGCTAACAAATAGTCATCAAAAGACAGGTTTATTCTATTATCGATGAAGAAATTTTCAAAATTATCTAAATTCGATATATCTTCTGTGGAGTCAGAGTTGAATTTAAAACATTTTGAATTCTAGAAAAGTTTTCTTATTATTTCAAATCTTGGTTGTGTCTGGAAAGGAAGCAATATTTATCTGTGCAAGGCATTGGTGGATATGGTATACAAAACGACAAAATTGTTTGTCTCTTATTTCTCTGATACACGAGCGACTGTGATTATCACTTTGATAATCTAAATAATGTTCCAAGTGGCTTACTGAACTATCTGTTGAAACATAATGTCAATGAAAATCAATGACTTCGAATGTCTCAGGACTTTGAAGGTTGATCTTGGGAGCATTATTAGCCAATACATGCCATTATATAGGAACCTCTCTGTTGAAACTCTATACTCCAGTAATAGTTTTTTACAAAATGTGTTCAAAAATACATTATCTTTAAAAGTTTAAGTTTGCCGGTAGCGGTAATCAATATCTAACACTAAATAACCGCATCTGAGCAGATTGGCAAATATCTATCTTGGGTTGATAAAATGTTGGCTTCTTCTTGTGAAATATCTTTTGAATCAACAGTTTTCGACAAAATCAACAGCTCAATCCACTGAAATTCGGCAGCCGATAGAGTTATGAAAAAGGTTGGAGCCCAAATTGATGGCGAATCATTACAATTGCTTTTTTTCTCAGCTTCCCAGTGAGCAGGAGAGGATCTAACACCTTTCAAACTTTGTAACCGTCATCATGTTGAATCAAGTTTTGAACAAAGTTTTCATTTAATACACATTGGCCTTTTTGCCCTTCCCTGGCGCTATAACTAAACTTGTTTATATTCCATGTTTTTCTATGGAATATTGTCTAAAAGAGTCTCTTGACTACCTGGGTTCAGTTCTGCAGGTACGGGTGCTATGGGAATGTCTGTGTAATTATTATGGGAAGTCTGTTTCTCATAAAGAGATTGAACCAATCTATCATCTTCAGCAGATGCAACAAAGGGAACTTCTTCTTGGTTATTAAAGCACAAATCAATTCTCATTTATGTGTATTGTATGCTCCGATACAGAAGGTATTCACTAAGAATCGCAAAGCTTCCATAACTTTCGCAGGCCGTATGGTATCAGTCATATAATCATGATTGTATTCCATACATCTTCTTAAGTGAATTTGTATCACATGGGTTTGATCAAAAAGTCCTCGGTAGAATGTCACAACATTATTATGAAATAGGTATATTTGACAGCACACCTTTAATTGAACTTTGGCCTTGATATCCCAATGGACGAATGGTCATAAAGGCAATCGAAGACGTGTCCTTGCTTTGCTCAATAAGGGGTTAAATTTTTAAACAATCTGGTATATCCGGAAAGTCTGAACCATTTAACAGACATATTTTTGGTATGTTATTTTTGGCAATCCCATTTTTGCAAGTTAAGCAAAATTGTAGTTTCCATCTTCGAAGGAAACACCTTTAAAAAAGAAAACAGATGTAACATCTGGGTGAACTTGAGCTATAGTTCCGAAATTTAACTTGCGTACTTGATGTGGAAACCATAATCCCCCACAGCAAATACATATTTCAGTGGGACCTTTCTTTATATTTTCAAAATAAATGTACAAAATCTCTGAGGAAGTATTTGTTATAAAAATATCAGAACATTATTTCATACTACCCCAGCATTACTAATTGTTTACTCATTTTTTGAATTGCCTATTTGTTAAGTTTCTCTATGAATACGGACCAGGTTTTGTTGTTGACGTCTCTGATTTAAAATTTGTTCCCTTGCACCCTCCTGAGCGCTGTCGTCGTTGCGTTTCTCTATAACGTTTCCTCTCTCTCCTTGTTTCAGGATTTCTTCTTGAACGTTCTCTTTATATCTTGTTCCGCATGTGCAGCCCTAAATGTCTTCTATGAACTAAGTTTCTTCTAAGTTCTCATTGTGCACTACGGTATTGCGAATATATTTGTCCGAATAATAAGGTTTGGCGTCGAATTCTATGTTCTTCCGGTATTCCTTTATACTCAAGAGCGAAATTGAATTGTCGCGGGTTCACTTTGTTGGTATCTATGATTTTGTTTTCAATATTTCTATTTAGGATTGCTTTCCGCCGAGACCTATGCTGAACAGTGACATGCTTTCTCCATGACTAAGCTCTGGGTTTCCCATAGAGACCTATGTAGGGCAGTATTTATATACTTTGCTCTCCGTGAGCCAGAAGATTTGGGTTCTCGGCAGGACCTATGATCTCAGGAGTATTCTACTTTATATTTCAGGCGAAATTGAGATTTTGTCGCCGGGTTCTATGCTGATTGGTATCTATGATTTGTTCAATAATATGCTGCCTTTGGATTTTCCGCCGAGACCTATGCTGAACATTATTTATACTTTTCTCAGCGAACCGAAAATTTGGGTTCTCCGGCAGGACCTGTCATTCTGTCTGTTGTGCTCTTTAGAACAAGAAATTGAGGATTTTGTCATAGGTTCTGTACTAATTGCAGTATCTACGATTTGTTCAGCTAACCTTATTTCAAGGATTTTCCATGAGACCTATGCTGAACAGTATTATACTTTGCTCAGCAGACCTGCGCTCTGGGTTTTCCACTGAGACCTATGCTGAACAGTATTTATACTTTGCTCCAGCAGACCTAAGCTCTAGGTTTTCCTGCCGAGACCTATCTTTGAACATTCTATTTATGCTTTGCTCAGCAGACCGAAGATTTAGCAGGTTCCCTGTCTGGCAGGACCTATGTTCTCAGGTATTCCTACTTTTATATTAGGCAAGAGTGAGATTTGTCCTTGGGTTCTATGCTGATTGGTATCTATGATTTGTTCAATGACCTTATTTCGGGATTTGCACCGCCGGACCTATGCAAGACAGTATTTATAACTGCTCATGGTCGAACCTCTTGATTTTGTCGCCTTGTCCTATATATTTGAACTGTATTGGTACTTTGTTCTGACAGGCGGACTTCTGGATCTGTCTGCGTTAGCTGGCTTTAGTATTATGTGATTTGCTCACCAGAAATACATATAATGAGTTAGCGAAGAATCTGCATACGTCTTCTAACATAAGTCGACTTTGTACAACAGATCTTTTATTTAATCTAGGCACAATTTTCTTAAATTCAATCTTACTAAAGAAAATAAATAATTTAATCTTAATCTATTAAAAAATAAATAATTTAATCGCAGAAATCTATTAAAACCAAATTGTGTAAATACTCTGATTTTCTTCAAATGACTCCTGTGTTCTCTTTCCAAGAATGCTTTGTGATCTTCTTTCAGTCTTCTTTCAAATTAGATGATGATATTGATTCGTTCTATATTTCTTATATTGATATGATTTATGATGCTAAGCACCACTATGGTAAATTTTCCACTTAATTAATTAAACTTCAATAAAAATGTAGACTCCTCTCAAGTTATTTAGTGTATAATGAAGATAAAACATCTAACATATTATTATATCATTCATCATATCTCGTATAGTACATACATATATATATCTCTTAGAAGTGTGTTGTAATATTACGAGAATATTTACACAGAAAACTCCAGCCTTTTAATGCTTTCTGAAGTAAAGGAGTTCATCTAAAAGTTCACATAATGAAGGCTAAACTATGTAGGTAGAAAATTTGTGAAACTGTTTTAAGTATACCATGTATATATCAAGAGTTGAAAGTTTGAGTTGTTATGAATAAGGCTTTGATTAGATAAGCCATTTTTGTTTTTAAGAAATTATTCAATAACTTTTATTTGAATAAGTTTTAATAAATACATTGAAAACAATTTTAAAGAATAAATAATTCCATTAAATATATATATATGTTAACTGAAATTATTAGGTCTGTGTCTTAATACCTAAACAAAATAAACTATCTATGGAGCTTTATAAAATCGCGATTTTTTCGCATATAGCCAAATTAAACAATTAATATGGTGGTCAAAATCTGAAAAGCAGGTTTTCTATTATGGTACTTTGATACTGAACTGCTATTAATTTTACGTTGGTATTTCTTTTGCCTTCTGATATAGTTAGGATTTTATGTGCTAAGAACAATGTATATGTACGACCTGGTCCACGAAAAAGAGCTAACTTTCAAACAAGTTATGACTTTTGGATTCTATCACGTGAAATCTCATCTTCCATCGGAGCAACTAAAAGTGAAAATTAATTTTTTTGACACCTATAGCCCCCTTTCCGTTTTCCGGGTCACATATATATGTATTCTTATAATATTTTAAGATATCTTGGGAGGTACGCAATATACATATTCTATTTATAAAGTAAGTAAGACAGAAATCTGTGATGTTATTACATGCTAACATATGAAGCTAACATTGAAACCTAAACTATAATTTCCATTACAAATTTATTAAGGTAATTCAAAAATTTACGACTAAGCATGATATCAGCACAAGTCCCTGATTGGCGGCGAAAATCAAATGGAGAGGGCATGTCCTTTAGGGGCAAGAAAGAAAACCTGTTAGTGAATTTTGCCCATTTTGCTTTCAGACGAACACTGTTTGGAAGGAACCCACCATCCTATGAATATGTTTAGAATATCTGAGATATTTACCGATATTTTCAATAAAATGGTCTGATCTCGGTGATGCGATTTTCCATTCGGGCTGTCCGCTGCCAAATACAATGTTTGTGGTTTTTTGGTCCCGTTATCTTCACTCATTAGTTGAACTTCTCATATGCTTTAACGTGAACGAATCAGATGGACTTCAAAATTGTGGTATGGGAAGTGGGCGTGGTTGTGAATATATTTCGTTAATTTTGAACCCATCGTCTGCAAATATTATACGAGAAGGCATCGAATGGAACTCAAAATAGCGTTATATTGGAAGAAGGGTGGTTGGCAAAAGACCGATTTCACTTTCTTCGTGTACACGTCATCAAAGGTGTTAAGAAAACATAATATACCGTATTTCATTGAAATCGGTCGAGGAGTTCCTGAGATATGGTTTTAGGTCCATAAGTGGGCGACGCCACGCCCATTTTCAATTTTTAAAAAAGCCTGGGTGCAGCTTCTTTCTGCCACTTCTTCCGTGAAATTTAGTGTTTCTGACGTTTTTTGTTAGTCAGTTAACACTTTTAGTGATTTTCGGCATAACACTGGTATGGGAGGTTGGGCGTGGTTATTATCCGATTTCTTCCATTTTTGAACTGTTTGTGGAGTAATGAAGGATGACTCTGTAGGTTTGGTTGACATAGCTAGTAGTTTCTGAGATATGTTAAAAACTTAGTAGAAGTGAGACAAGGCCACTTTTCAAGAAATACATCCAAACATTCCCTCCTTAATGCGATCCTTTATTGCTAAATTTCACTATAATATCTTTATTTATAAGCAAGTTATGACACTTTATAGGTTTTCGGTTTCTGCCATTTTGTGGGCGTGGCAGTGGGCCGATTTTGCCCATCTTCGAACTTAACCTTCTTATGGAGCCAACAAATACGTGTATTAAGTTTCATCATGATATCTCAATTTTTACTCAAGTTACAGCTTGCATGGACGGACGGACAGACGGACGGACAGACAGACATCCGTTTCGACTCTACTCGTCACCCTGATCACTTTGGTGCTCTATAACCACATATCTGACTCTTTTGGTTTTAGGACTTACAAACAACCGTATATGAACAAAACTATATACTCTCATGTGACATTTTGTGAGGAGTATAAAAATCACTAAAAGTGCGATTAATAAACTGGCGCAAAAAAACGTCAAATTTCATTTCACGGAAGGTGGAAGCTGCATCGGGCTTTTGAAAAATTGAAAATGGGCGCGCCATATTATGGATAAGAACCATATCTACAGAGGCTACACTGGACCGATTTCAATAAAATTCGGTATATAATATTTTCTTTCCGCCTGATGACATAGCAAAATATGGGTGAGAATCAATTAACAACCACGCCTTCTATCTTCCAATATAAAGCTATTTTGAATTCCATCTGACATTAGGAACCAATGATGATAGCGGAATAAAACTTTACAAAAATACGGTATTTGAAAAATATGTAAATGACGTATTATGGAAATCTCAAATTATCACTTTATATGCGAGTATAAAATATTCGATAATATGAACTTCAGCCCATCCTTACTTGTTTTGTGTTGACATCAACCAGATCTATTGATTTGTCAAAAAAATCATCACGCCATTTCAGCATCTGGTGCCGTCTGGAAAGTGTACAAAAGTTTCTCTCTTATCAAATTATGCAAACTTTGGCCTCATCACAAAAATATGAGCCGATACTGCAAAACTTTGGTATGATGCATTATCTTCAACAATCTTCTGAACACACGGAGAAGACAAACATTTTGTGTTTCAGAGAGGTCGACCACAAACGAAGTTTTGCGTGAAATGTTTTTACTTTATCTTTAGCTGTTAAAATATTTTCTTCTACTTTCCTAAGTTGATCAAATTGTTGAAGTGATTATAAAGTCTGCCAAGTAATTTCAAAAGCCAAATAGGGTCCGGCGTGTACTTATATTCTGATTTTGCATCTTGTAAGAACTGACCTTTAATTCAGCTTTAGTTGAAATAATGTTAACTCCTTGCTGATCTTGTTCTCTAGTGTGATAAAAGGTTTTAGTGTTGTGAGCCCCATATCTTCATATGATTCTGAATAGCTGGGTTTGCAAGCTTTCTTGCTTTGATGAGCTCACAATTTTATTGCCTCCTTGG
>NW_026091126.1:0-19578 GCF_024586455.1 Bactrocera neohumeralis
ATCATAAGCTGCACACATTTAAGTTAATTATCTTTAGCAGTGCATTTGGAAGAATTTGACAATCTTATATTTAAGTATAAAGTCGATTTTCTTGTATATACACGCTTAGCAGTCGACATTGAGTTGCTTCAAATCATTAACATCACATATTTAAGTTAACTAACCTTCTTCATCTTGATGAATTTGACGTAAAGACATAACGGCGGTGCATTTGGAAGAATTCGACAATCTTATATTCAGGTATAAAGTCGATTTTTTGTACATACACATTTAGCAGTCGATATTGAGTTGCTTCAAATCATTAACATCAAATATTTAAGTTAGTTAGCCTTCTTCATCTTGCTGAAGTTGACATAAAGCCATAACGGCAGTGCATTTGGAAGAATTCGACAATCTTATATTTAGGTATAAAGTCGATTTTCTTGTATACACACATTTAGCAGTCGATATTGAGTTGCTTTAAATCATTAGTTTAACATATTTAAGTCAATTAACCTTCTTCATCTTGATGAAGTTGACGTAAAGACAAAACGGCGGTGCATTTGGAAGAATTCGACAATCTTATATTCAGGTATAAAGTCGATTTTCTTGTATATACACATTTAGCAGTCGATATTGAGTTGCTTCAAATCATTAACATCAAATATTTAAGTTAGTTAACCTTCTTCATCTTGCTGAAGTTAACATAAAGCCATAACGGCAGTGCATTTGCAAGAATTCGACAATCTTATATTCACGTATAAAGTCGATTTTCTTGTATATACACATTTAGCAGTCGATATTGAGTTGCTTTAAATCATTAGTTTAACATATTTAAGTCAATTAGCCTTCTTCATCTTACCGAAGTTGACATAAAGCCATAACAGCAGTGCATTTGGAAGAATTCGACAATCTTATATTCAGGTATAAAGTCGATTTTCTTGTATATACACATTTAGCAGTCGATATTGAGTTGCCTTAAATCATAAGCTACACACATTTAAGTTAATTATCTTTAGCAGTGCATTTGGAAGAATTTGACAATCTTATATTTAAGTATAAAGTCGATTTTCTTGTATATACACGCTTAGCAGTCGACATTGAGTTGCTTCAAATCATTAACATCACATATTTAAGTTAATTAACCTTCTTCATCTTGCTGAAGTTGACATAAAGCCATAACGGCGGTGCATTTGGAAGAATTCGACAATCTCATATTTAGGTATAAAGTCGATTTTCTTGTATATACACATTTGGCAGTCAATATTGAGTTGCTTCAAATCATTAACATCAAATATTTAAGTTAGTTAACCTTCTTCATCTTGCTGAAGTTGACATAAAGCCATAACGGCAGTGCATTTGGAAGAATTCGACAATCTTATATTCAGGTATAAAGTCGATTTTCTTGTATATACACATTTAGCAGTCGATATTGAGTTGCTTTAAATCATTAGTTTAATATATTTAAGTCAATTAACCTTCTTCATCTTACCGAAGTTGACGTAAAGTCATAACGGCAGTGCATTTGGAAGAATTCGACAATCTTATATTCAGGTATAAAGTCGATTTTCTTGTATATACACATTTAGCAGTCGATATTGAGTTACTTCAAATCATTAACGTCAAATATTTAAGTTAGTTTACCTTCTTCATCTTGCTGAAGTAAACATAAAGCCATAACGGCAGGGTATTTGCAAGAATTCGACAATCTTATATTCAGGTATAAAGACGATTTTCTTGTATATACACATTTAGCAGTCGGTGTTGAGTTGCTTTAAATCATTAACATCAAATATTTAAGCTAAATAGCCTTCTTCAACTTACCGAAGCTAACATAAAGCCATAACGGCAGTGCATTTGGAAGAATTCGACAATCTTATATTCAGGTATAAAGTCGATTTTCTTGTATATACACATTTAGCAGTCGATATTGAGTTGCCTTAAATCATAAGCATCAAACATTTAAGTTAATTATCTTTAGCAGTGCATTTGGCATTTGGAAGAATTTGACAATCTTATATTTAAGTATAAAGTCGATTTTCTTGTATATACACATTTAGCAGTCGACATTGAGTTGCTTCAAATCATTAACATCACATATTTAAGTTAATTAACCTTCTTCATCTTGATGAAGTTGACGTAAAGACATAACGGCGGTGCATTTGGAAGAATTCGACAACCTTATATTCAGGTATAAAGTCGATTTTTTGTTCATACACATTTAGCAGTCGATATTGAGTTGCTTCAAATCATTAACATCAAATATTTAAGTGAAATTACCTTCTTCATCTTACCGAAGCTAACATAAAGCCATAACGGCAGTGCATTTGCAAGAATTCGACAATCTTATATTAAGGTATAAAGTCGATTGTCTTGTATATACACATTTAGCAGTCGATATTGAGTTGCCTTAAATCATAAGCTGCACACATTTAAGTTAATTATCTTTAGCAGTGCATTTGGAAGAATTTGACAATCTTATATTTAAGTATAAAGTCGATTTTCTTGTATATACACGCTTAGCAGTCGACATTGAGTTGCTTCAAATCATTAACATCACATATTTAAGTTATTAACCTTCTTCATCTTAATGAAGTTTAAAGCCAGTCATTTGGAAGATTTGACAATCTTATATTTAGGTATAAAGTCGATTTTCTTGTATATACACATTTAGCAGTCGATATTGAGTTGCTTCAAATCATTAACATCACATATTTAAGTTAATTAACCTTCTTCATCTTGATGAAGTTGACGTAAAAGTCCATAACGGCGGTGCATTTGGAAGAATTCGACAATCTTATATTCAGGTATAAAGTCGATTTTCTTGTATATACACATTTAGCAGTCGATATTGAGTTGCTTCAAATCATTAACATCAAATATTTAAGTTAGTTAACCTTCTTCATCTTGCTGAAGTTGACATAAAGCCATAACGGCAGTGCATTTGGAAGAATTCGACAATCTTATATTTAGGTATAAAGTCGATTTTCTTGTATATACACATTAAGCAGTCGATATTGAGTTGCTTTAAATCATTAGTTTATCATATTTAAGTCAATTAACCTTCTTCATCTTGATGAAGTTGACGTAAAGCCATAACGGCGGTGCATTTGGAAGAATTCGACAATCCTATATATTCAGGTATAAAGTCGATTTTCTTGTAAATATACACATTAATCAGTGGATATTGTGTTGCTTTAAATCATTAACATCAAATATTAAGTTAATTAGCCTTCTTCATCTTATCGAAGTTGAAATAAAGCCATAACGGCAGTGATTTTCTTCATCTTGCTTATTTCAATTGTCAATTAACCTTCTTCATCTTACCGAAGTTGACATAAAGCCATAACGGCAGTGCATTTGGAAGAATTCGACAATCTTATATTCAGGTATAAAGTCGATTTTCTTGTATATACACATTTAGCAGTCGATATTGAGTTGCTTCAAATCATTAACATCAAATATTTAAGTTAATTAACCTTCTTCATCTTGCTGAAGTTGACATAAAGCCATAACGGCAGTGCATTTGGAAGAATTCGACAATCTTATATTTAGGTATAAAGTCGATTTTCTTGTATATACACATTTAGCAGTCGATATTGAGTTGCTTCAAATCATTAACATAAATATTTAAGTTAATTAACCTTCTTCATCTTGCTGAAGTTGACATAAAGCCATAACGGCAGTCCATTTGGAAGAATTCGACAATCTTATATTTAAGTATAAAGTCGATTTTCTTGTATATACACATTTAGCAGTCGATATTGAGTTGCTTCAAATCATTAACATCAAATATTTAAGTTAGTTAACCTTCTTCATCTTGCTGAAGTTGACATAAAGCCATAACGGCAGTGCATTTGGAAGAATTCGACAATCCTATATATTCAGGTAAAAAGTCGATTTTCTTGTATATATACATTTAGCTGTCGATATTGAGTTGCTTCAAATCACTAACATCAAATATTTAAGTTAGTTATCCTTCTCCATCTTGCTGAAGTTGACATAAAGCCATAACGGCAGTGCATTTGGAAGAACTCGACAATCTTATATTTCAATTGACCTTCTTCATCTTACCGAAGTTGACATAAAGCCATAACGGCAGTGCATTTGGAAGAATTCGACAATCTTATATTCATGTATAAAGTCGATTTTCTTGTATATACACACTTAGCTTTCGATATTGAGTTGCCTCAAATCATAAGAATCAAATATTTAAGTTAAATAACTTTCTTCATCTTGATGAAGTTGACATAAAGCCATAACGGCAGTGCATTTGGAAGAATTCGACAGTCTTATATTCAGGTATAAAGTCTTTTTTCTTGTATATACACGCTTAGCAGTCGACATTGAGTTGCTTCAAATCATTAACATCACATATTTAAGTTAATTAACCTTCTTCATCTTGATGAAGTTGACGTAAAGACATAACGGCGGTGCATTTGGAAGAATTTGACAATCTTCTATTCAGGTATAAAGTCGATTTTTTGTATATACATACACACTTTGCAGTCGATATTGAATTGCTTCAAATCATAGACATCAAATATTTAAGTTAGTTAACCTTCTTCATCTTGCTGAAGTTGACATAAAGCCATAACGGCAGTGCATTTGGAAGAATTCGACAATCTTATATTTAGGTATAAAGTCGATTTTCTTGTATATACACATTAAGCAGTCGATATTGAGTTGCTTTAAATCATTAGTTTAACATATTTAAGTCAATTAACCTTCTTCATCTTGATGAAGTTGACATAAAGCCATAACGGCAGTGCATTTGGAAGAATTCGACAATCTTATATTCAGGTATAAAGTCGATTTTCTTGTATATACACATTTAGCAGTCGATATTGAGTTGCTTCAAATCATTAAGTTCAAATATTTAAGACAACTAACCTTCTTCATCTTGCTGAAGTTGACATAAAGCCATAACGGCAGTGCATTTGGAAGAATTCGACAATCTTATATTTAGGTATAAAGTCGATTTTCTTGTATATAAAGATTTAGCAGTCGGTATTGAGCTGCTTTACATCTTTTGTTTAACGTATTTAAGTTAATTAACCTTCTTCATCTTACCGAAGTTGACATAAAGCCATAACGGCAGTGCATTTGGAAGAATTCGACATTCTTATATTCAGGTATAAAGTCGATTTTTTTGTATATACACATTTAGCAGTCGATATTGAGTTGCTTCAAATCATTAACATTAAATATTTAAGTGAATTAACCTTCTTCATCTTACCTGAAGTTGACATAAAGCCATAACGGCAGTGCATTTGGAAGAATTCGACAATCTTATATTCAGGTATAAAGTCGATTTTTTGTATATACACATTTAGCAGTCGATATTGAGTTGCTTCAAATCATTAACATCAAATATTTAAGTTAATTAACCTTCTTCATCTTGCTGAAGTTGACATAAAGCCATAACGGCAGTGCATTTGGAAGAATTCGACAATCTTATATTTAGGTATAAAGTCGATTTTCTTGTATATACATATACACATTTAGCTTTAGTCGATATTGAGTTAAATCATTAAGTTTAGCCAAATCATTGGAAGTTTAACATATTTATAAAGTCGATTTTCTTGTATATATAACCTCGATATTGAGTTATCAAATCATTAACATCAAATATTTAAGTTGACCTTCTTCATCTTGTTGACATAAAGCCATAACGGCAGTGCATTTGGAAGAATTCGACAATCTTATATTTAGGTATAAAGTCGATTTTCTTGTCTATAAACATCTAGCGATCGACATTGAGCTGCTTCAAATCATTTACCTCACTTATTTAAGTTAATTAACCTTCTTCATCTTACTGACGGTGACATAAAGCCATAACGGCGGTGCATTTGGAAGAATTCGACAATCTTATATTCAGGTATAAAGGCGATTTTCTTGTATATACACATTTAGCAGTCGATATTGAGTTGCTTCAAATCATTAACATCAAATATTTAAGTTAGTTAACCTTCTTCATCTTACTGAAGTTGACATAAAGCCATAACGGCAGTGCATTTGGAAGAATTCGACAATCTTATATTCAGGTATAAAGTCGATTTTCTTGTATATACACATTTAGCAGTCGATATTGAGTTGCTTTCAAATCATTAGTTTACATCATATTTAAGTTCAATTAACCTTCTTGATTACCGAAGTTGACAAATAAAGCCATAACGACAGTGCATTTGGAAGAATTCGACAATCTTATATTCAGGTATAAAGTCGATTTTCTTGTATATACACATTTAGCAGTCGATATTGAGTTGCTTTAAATCATTTAACATCAAATATTTAAGTTAATTAACCTTCTTCATCTTACTTGAAGTTGACATAAAGCCATAACGGCAGTGCATTTGGAAGAATTCGACAATCTTATATTCAGGTATAAAGTCGATTTTCTTGTATATACATTTAGCAGTCGATATTGAGTTGCTTTAAATCATTAACACATATTTAAGTTAATTAACCTTCTTCATCTTGCTGAAGTTGACATAAAGCCATAACGGCAGTGCATTTGGAAGAATTCGATTTTCTTATATTCAGGTATAAGTCGATTTTCTTTATATATATACGATATTGACATTTAACATCAAATATTTAGCACCTTCTTCATCGGTTATTGCCATAAGTTGCTTTATATTTAAAGACGATTTTGTTGTATATCATTAGCAGTCGATTTTTGTTTCAAATATTTAAGTTAAGTTAACCTTCTTCATCTTGCTGAAGTTGACATAAAGCTATAACGGCAGTGCATTTGGAAGAATTCGACAATCTTATATTCAGGTATAAAGTCGATTTTCTTGCATATACAGATTTAGCAGTCGATATTGAGTTGCTTAAATCATTAATTTAACATCTTTAAGTTAATTTACCTTCTTCATCTTATTCAAGTTGACATAAAGCCATAACGGCAGTTCATTTGGAAGAATTCGACAATCTTATATACAGGTATAAAGTCGATTTTCTTGTATATACACATTTAACAGTCGATATTGAGTTACTTCAAATCATTAACATCAAATATTTAAGTTAGTTAACCTTCTTCATCTTGCTGAAGTTGACATAAATCCATAACGGCAGTGCATTTGGAAGAATTCGACAATCTTATATTCAGGTATAAAGTCGATTTTCTTGTATATACACATTTAGCAGTCGATATTGAGTTGCTTTAAATCATTAATTTAACATATTTAAGTTAATTAACCTTTTTCATCTTACTGAAGTTGACATAAAGCTATAACGGCAGTGCATTTGGAAGAATTCGACAATCTTATATTTAGGTATAAAGTCGGTTTTCTTGTATATACACATTTAGCAGTCAATACTGAGTTGCTTCAAATCATTATTTACCATATTTAAGTTAATTAACCTTCTTCATCTTACCGAAGTTGACATAAAGCCATAACGGCGGTGCATTTGGAAGAATTCGACAATCTTATATTCAGGTATAAAGTCCATGATTTTCTATGTATATACACATATACAAGCAGTCGATATTGAGTTGCTTCAAATCATTACTTTAACATATTTAAGTTAATTAACCTTCTTCATCTTGCTGAAGTAAACATAAAGCCATAACGGCAGGGTATTTGCAAGAATTCGACAATCTTATATTCAGGTATAAAGACGATTTTCTTGTATATACACATTTAGCAGTCGATATTGAGTTGTTTCAAATCATTAACATCAAATATTTAAGTTAGTTAACCTTCTTCATCTTGCTGAAGTAAACATAAAGCCATAACGGCAGTGTATTTGGAAGAATTCGACAATCTTATATTCAGGTATAAAGACGATTTTCTTGTATATACACATTTAGCAGTCGATATTGAGTTGCTTCAAATAATTAACATAAATATTTAAGTTAATTAACCTTCTTCATCTTGCTGAAGTTGACATAAAGCCATAACGGCAGTGCATTTGGAAGAATTTTCGACAATCGATTTTTATATTCAGGTATAAAGTCGTTTTTCTTGTATTCGACAATGTTATACAGGTATAAACATTTACATAGCAGTCGATATTGAGTTGCTTCAAATCATTAACATCAAATATTTAAGTTAATTAACCTTCTTCATCTTGCTGAAGTTGACATAAAGCCATAACGGCAGGGTATTTGCGAGAATTCGACAATCTTATATTTAGGTATAAAGTCGATTTTTCTTGTACATAGGAGTCAATACAGTTGCTTTTAAATCATGATCGACATTTAAGTTGCTTTAAATCGAAGTTGACATAAAGCTATAATATTTGGAAGTTCGACAATCTTATATTCAGGTATAAAGTCGGTTTTCTTCATCTTGCTGAAGTTCAAACATTAACATCAAATATTTAACGGCATTTTGGAAATTGAATTCGGTGCATTTTAAGAAATCTTATATTCAGGTATAAAAGGTCGATTTTCTTGTATATACACATTTAGCAGTCGATATTGAGTTGCTTTAAATCATTAACATCAAATATTTAAGTTAATTAGCCTTCTTCATCTTGCTGAAGTTGACATAAAGCCATAACGGCAGTGCATTTGGAAGAATTCGACAATCTTATATTTAGGTATAAAGTCGATTTTCTTGTATATACACAGATATAAAGACGATTTTCTTGTATATACACAGTTAGCAGTCGAAATTGAGTTGCTTTAAATCATTAATTTAACACATTTAAGTTAATTAGCCTTTTTAATCTTACCGAAGTTGACATAAAGCTATAACGGCAGTGCATTTGGAAGAATTCGACAATCTTATATTCAGGTATAAAGACGATTTTCTTGTATATACACATTTAGCAGTCGATATTGAATTGCCTTAAATCATTAATTTAACATAATTAAGTTAATTAACCTTATTCATCTTGCTGAAGTTGACATAAAGCAATAACGGCAGTGCATTTGGAAGAATTCGACAATCTTATCTTTAGGTATAAAGTCGATTTTCTTGTATATACACATTTAGCAGTCAATATTGAGTTGCTTTAAATCATTAGCTTCCCACATTTAAGTTAATTAACCTTCTTCATCTTGCTGAAGTTGACATAAAGCCATTACAGCAGTGCATTTGGAAGAAATCGACAATCTTATATTTAGGTATAAAGTCGATTTTCCTGTATATACACATTTAGCAGTCGAAATTGAGTTGCTTTAAATCATTAGTTTAACATATTTAAGTTAATTAGCCTTTTTAAACTTACCGAAGTTGACATAAAGCTATAACGGCAGTGCATTTGGAATAATTCGACAATCTTATATTCAGGTATAAAGTCGATTTTCTTGTACATACACATTTAGCAGTCGATATTGCGTTGCTTCAAATCATTAACATCAAATATTTAAGTTAAGTAGCCTTATTCATCTTACCGAAGTTGACATAAAGCCATAACGGCAGTGCATTTGGAAGAATTCGACAATTTTATATTCAGGTATAAAGTCGATTTTCTTGTATATACACATTTAACAGTCGATATTGAGTTGCTTCAAATCATTAACATCAAATATTTAAGTTAGTTAACCTTCTTCATCTTGCTGAAGTAAACATAAAGCCATAACGGCAGGGTATTTGCAAGAATTCGACAATCTTATATTCAGGTATAAAGACGATTTTCTTGTATATACACATTTAGCAGTCAATATTGAGTTGCTTTAAATCATTAGCTTCCCACATTTAAGTTAATTAACCTTCTTCATCTTGCTGAAGTTGACATAAAGCCATAACAGCAGTGCATTTGGAAGAATTCCACAATCTTATATTCAGGTATAAAGGCGATTTTCTTGTATATACACATTTAGCAGTCGATATTGAGTTGCGTCAAATCATTAACATCAAATATTTAAGTTAGTTAACCTTCTTCATCTTGATGAAGTTGACGTAAAGCCATAACGGCGGTGCATTTGGAAAAATTCGACAATCCTATATATTCAGGTATAAAGTCGATTTTCTTGTATATATACATTTAGCAGTCGATATTGAGTTACTTCAAATCATTAACATCAAATATATAAGTTAGTTAACCTTCTTCATCTTGCTGAAGTAAACATAAAGCCATAACGGCAGGGTATTTGCAAGAATTCGACAATCTTATATTCAGGCATAAAGTCGATTTTCTTGTATGTACACATTTAGCAGTCGATATTGAGTTGCTTCAAATCATTAACATCAAATATTTAAGTTAATTAGCCTTATTCATCTTACCGAAGTTGACATAAAGCCATAACGGCAGTGCATTTGAAGAATTCGGCAATCTTATATTCAGGTATAAAGTCGATTTTCTTGTATATACACATTTAGCAGGCGGTATTGAGTTGCTTTAAATCATTAACGTCAAATATTTAAGTTAATTAGCCTTCTTCATCTTATCGAAGTTGACATGAAGCCATAACGGCAGAATGCATTTGGAAGAATTCGACAATCTTATATTCAGGTATAAAGTCGATTTTCTTGTATATACACATTTAGCAGTCGATATTGAGTTGCTTTAAATCATTAGTTTAACATCAAATTTAAGTTAGTTAACCTTCTTCATCTTTCTGAAGCTGACACAAAGCCATAACGGCAGTGCATTTGGAAGAATTCGACAATCTTATATTCAGGTATAAAGTCGATTTTCTTGTATATACACATTTAGCAGTCGATATTGAGTTGCCTTAAATCATAAGCTTCACACATTTAAGTTAATTAACTATCTTTATCTTACCGAAGTTGACATAAAGCCATAACGGCGGTGCATTTGGAAGAATTCGACAATCTTATATTTAAGTATAAAGTCGATTTTCTTGTATATACACGCTTAGCAGTCGACATTGAGTTGCTTCAAATCATTAACATGACATATTTAAGTTAATTAACCTTCTTCATCTTGATGAAGTTGACGTAAAGCCATAACGGCGGTGCATTTGGAAGAATTCGACAATCTTATATTCAGGTATAAAGTCGATTTTTTGTACATACACATTTGGCAGTCGATATTGAGTTGCTTCAAATCATTAACATCAAATATTTAAGTTAGTTAACCTTCTTAATCTTGCTGAAGTTGACATAAAGCCATAACGGCAGTGCATTTGGAAGAATTCGACAATCTTATATTTAGGTATAAAGTCGATTTTCTTGTATATACACATTAAGCAGTCGATATTGAGTTGCTTTAAATCATTAGTTTAACATATTTAAGTCAATTAACCTTCTTCATCTTGATGAAGTTGACGTAAAGCCATAACGGCAGTGCATTTGGAAGAATTCGACAATCTTATATTAAGGTATAAAGTCGATTTTCTTGTATATACATATTTAGCAGTCGGAATTGAGTTGCTTTCAATCATTAACATCAAATATTTAAGTTATTAACCTTCTTCATCTTGCTGAAGTTGACATAAAGCCATAACGGCGATGCATTTGGAAGAATTCGACAATCTTATATTCAGGTATAAAGTCGATTTTCTTGTATATACATTTAGCAGTCGATATTTAGTTGCTTTAAGTGATTAATTTGACAAATTTAAGTTAACTAACCTTCTTCATCTTATGAAAGTTGACGTAAAGCCATAACGGCAGTGCATTTGCAAGAATTCGACAATCTTATATTCAGGTATAAAGTCGATTTTCTTGTATATACACATTTAGCAGTCGATATTGAGTTGCTTCAAATCATTAACATCAAATATTTAAGTTATTAACCTTCTTCATCTTACCCAAGTTGACATAAAGCCATAACGGCAGTGCATTTGGAAGAATTCGACAATCTTATATTCAGGTATAATGTCGATTTTCTTGTATATACACATTAAGCAGTCAATATTGAATTGCCTTAAGCCATTACTTTAACATATTTAAGTTAATTAACCTTCTTCATCTTTACTGACGTTGACATACAGCCATAACGGCAGTGCATTTGGAAGAATTCGACAATCTTATATTTAGGTATAAAGTCGATTTTCTTGTATATACACATTAAGCAGTCGATATTGAGTTGCTTTAAATCATTAGTTTAACATATTTAAGTCAATTAACCTTCTTCATCTTGATTAAGTTGACGTAAAGCCATAACGGCGATGCATTTGGAAGAATTCGACAATCCTACATACTCAGGTATAAAGTCGATTTTCTTGTATATATACATTTAGCAGTCGATATTGAGTTACTTCAAATTATTAACATCAAATATTTAAGTTAGTTAACCTCTTCATCTTGCTGAAGTTGACATAAAGCCATAACGGCAGTGCATTTGGAAGAATTCGACAATCTTATATTCAGGTATAAAGTCGATTTTCTTGTATATACACATTTAGCAGTCGATATTGAGTTGCTTTAAATCATTATTTTCAAATACTTAAGATAATTAACCTTCTTCATCTTGCTGAAGTTGACATAAAGCCATAACGGCGAGTGCATTTGGAAGAATTCGACAATCTTATATTCAGGTATAAAGTCGATTTTCTTGTATATACACATTAGCAGTCGATATTGAGTTGCTTTAAATCATTAGTTTAACATATTTAAGTCAATTAACCTTCTTCATCTTGATGAAGTTGATGTAAAGCCATAACGGCGATGCATTTGGAAGAATTCGACAATCTTATATTTAGGTATAAAGTCGATTTTCTTGTATATACACATTTAGCAGTCGATATTGAGTTGCTTCAAATCATTAACATCAAATATTTAAGTTAATTAACCTTCTTCATCTTGCTGAAGTTGACATAAAGCCATAACGGCAGTGCATTTGGAAGAATTCGACAATGTTCTATATACACATTTAGCAGTCGATATTGAGTTGCCTTAAATCATTAGTTTAACATATTTAAGTCAATTAACCTTCTTCATCTTGCTGAAGTTGACATAAAGCCATAACGGCAGTGCATTTGGAAGAATTCGACAATCTATATATTCAGGTATAAAGTCGATTTTCTTGTATATACATTTAGCAGTCGATATTGAGTTGCTTCAAATCATTAATTCAAATATTTAAGTTAATTAACCTTCTTCATCTTGCTGAAGTTGACATAAAGCCATAACGGCAGTGCATTTGGAAGAATTCGACAATCTTATATTCAGGTATAAAGTCGATTTTCTTGTATATACACATTAGCAGTCGATATTGAGTTGCTTCAAATCATTAATTTAACATCTTTAAGTTAATTAACCTTCTTCATCTTACCGAAGTTGACATAAAGCCATAACGGCAGTGCATTTGGAAGAATTCGACAATTTTATATTCAGGTATAAAGACGATTTTCTTGTATATACACATTTAGCAGTCGATATTGAGTTACTTCAAATCATTAACATCAAATATTTAAGTTAGTTAACCTTCTTCATCTTGCTGAAGTAAACATAAGGCCACAACGGCAGCGCATTTGGAAGAATTCCGCATCCTTATATTAAGGTATAAAGTCGATTTTTTTGTATATACACATTTAGTAGTCGATATTGAGTTGCTTCAAATCATTAAGATCAAATATTTAAGTTAATTAACCTTTTCATCTTGCGAAGTTGACATAAAAATGCCATAACGGCAGTGCATTTGGAAGAAATTCGACAATCTTATATTCAGGTATAAAGTCGATTTTCCTTTTGTATACACATTAACAGTCGATATTGAGTTGCTTTAAATCATTAATTTAACATATTTAAGTTAATTAGCCTTATTCATCTTACTGAAGTTGACATAAAACCATAACGGCGGTGCATTTGGAAGAATTCCACAATCTTATATTGAGGTATAAAGTCGATTTTCTTGTATATACACATTTAGCAGTCGATATTGAGTTGCTTAAATCATTAGTTCAAATATTTAAGTTAATTAACCTTCTTCATCTTACTGAAGTTGACATAAAGCCATAACGGCAGTGTGCATTTGGAAGAATTCGACAATCTTATATTCAGGTATAAAGTCGATTTTCTTGTATATACACATTTAGCAGTCGATATTGAGTTGCTTCAAATCATCAACATCAAATATTTAAGTTAATTAGCTTCCTTCATCTTACCGAAGTTGACATAAAGCCATAACGGCAGTGCATTTGGAAGAATTCGACAATCTTATATTCAGGTATAAAGTCGATTTTCTTGTATATACACATTTAGCAGTCGATATTGAGTTGCTTAAATCATTAACGTCAAATAATTTTCATTTTGAAGTTAATTAACCTTCTTCATCTTACACACCAGAAGTTGACATAATTAAAGCCATAACGGCACGGTGCATTTGGAAAATTCGACAATCTTATATTCAGGTATAAAGACGATTTTATTGTATATACACATTTAGCAGTCGGTATTGAATTGCTTCAAATTATTAACATCAAATCTTTAAGTTAATTAGCTCTTTCATTTTACCGAAGTTGACATAAAGCCATAACGACGGTGCATTTGGAAGAATTCGACAATCTTATATTCAAGTATAAAGTCGATTTTCTTGTATATGCACATTCAGCAGTCGGAATTGAGTTGCTTCAAATCATTAGTTTAACATATTTAAGTTAATTAACCTTCTTCATCTAACCGAAGTTGACATAAAGCCATAACGACTGTGCATTTGGAAGAATTCGACAATCTTATATTCAGGTATAAAGTCGGTTTTCTTGTACATACACATTTAGCGGTCGGTATTGAGTTGCTTCAAATCATTAACATCAACATATTTAAGTTAATAAACCTTCTTCATTTTACCATTGACATAACATAACACGGTGCATTTGGAAGAACAATCTTATATTCAGGTATAAAGTCGATTTTCTTGTATATACACATTTAGCAGTCGATATTGAGTTTTTTCAAATCATTAACATCAAATATTTAAGTTAGTTAACCTTCTTCATCTTACTGAAGTTGACATAAAACTTTAACGGCAGTACATTTGGAAGAATTCGGCAATCTTATGTTCAGGTATAAAGTCGATTTTCTTGTATATACACATAAGGCAGTCGGTATTGAGTTCCTTCAAATCATTATCATCAAATATTTAAGTTAATTAACCTTCTTCATCTTACCGAAGTTGACATAAAGCCATAACGACGGTGCATTTGGAAGAAATCTACAATCTTATATTCAGATAGAAAGTCGATTTTCTTGTATATAACACAAATATTTAAGTTAATTAGTCGATATTGAGTTAACTTCAAATCATCATTAAGTTAGTCTTTTACACATTTAACGGCAGCATTTCGATATTCGACAAGTTATTTAAATCATTCATATTAAGTCAATTAACCTTCTTCATCTTACCGAAGTTGACGTAAAGCCATAACGGCGGTGCATTTGGAAGAATTCGACAATCTTATATTCAGGTATAAGGTCGATTTTCTTGTATATACACATTTAGCAGTCGATATTAAGTTGCTTCAAATCATAAACATCAAATATATAAGAACCTTCTTCGACAATGACTTATATTCGACAATCTTATGTTCAGGTATAAAGTCGATTTTCTTGTATATACACATTTAGCCGTCGATATTGAGTTCCTTCAAATCATCAACATCAAATATTTAAGTTAATTAGCTTCCTTCATCTTACCGAAGTTGACATAAAGCCATAACGGCAGTGCATTTGGAAGAATTCGACAATCTTATGTTGAGGTATAAAGTCGATTTTCTTGTATACACACACTTAGCAGTCGATATTGAGTTGCTTCAAATCATAAACATCAAATAGTTAAGTTAATTAACCTTCTTCATCTTACCGAAGTTGACATAAAGCCATAACGACGGTGCATTTGGAAGAATTCGACAATCTTATATTCAGGTATAAAGTCGATTTTTTGTACATACACATTTGGCAGTCGATATTGAGTTGCTTCAAATCATTAACATCAAATATTTAAGTTAGTTAACCTTCTTAATCTTGCTGAAGTTGACATAAAGCCATAACGGCAGTGCATTTGGAAGAATTCGACAATCTTATATTTAGGTATAAAGTCGATTTTCTTGTATATACACATTAAGCAGTCGATATTGAGTTGCTTTAAATCATTAGTTTAACATATTTAAGTCAATTAACCTTCTTCATCTTGCTGAAGTTGACTTAAAGCCATAACGGCAGTGCATTTGGAAGAATTCGGCAATCTTATATTCAGGTATAAAGTCGATTTTCTTGTACATATATACACATAAGGCAGTCGGTATTGAGTTCCTTCAAATCATTATCATCAAATATTTAAGTTAATTAACCTTCTTCATCTTACCGAAGTTGACATAAAGCCATAACGACGGTGCATTTGGAAAAATTCGACAATCTTATATTCAGGTATAAAGTCGATTTTCTTGTATATACACATTTAGCAGTCGATATTGAGTTACTTCAAATCATTAACATCAAATATTTAAGTTAGTTAACCTTCTTCATCTTGCTGAAGTAAACATAAAGCCATAACGGCAGGGTATTTGCAAGAATTCGACAATCTTATATTCAGGTATAAAGACGATTTTCTTGTATATACACATTTAGCAGTCGGTGTTGAGTTGCTCTAAATCCTTAACATCAAATATTTAAGTTAATTAGCCTTCTTCATCTTACCGAAGTTGCCAAAAAGCCATAACGGCAGTGCATTTGGAAAATTCGGCAATCTTATATTCAGGTATAAAGTCGATTTTCTTGTATATACACTTTTAGCGGTCGGTATTGAGTTGCTTCAAATCATTAACATCAAATATTTAAGTTATTAACCTTCTTCATTTTACCGAAATTGACATAAGGCCATAACGACGGTGCATTTGGAAGAATTCGACGATCTTATATTCAGGTATAAAGGCGATTTTCTTGTATATATACATTTAGCAGTCGATATTGAGTTGCTTCAAATCATTAACATCAAATATTTAAGTTAGTTAACCTTTTTCATCTTGCTGAAGTAAACATAAAGCCATAACGGCAGGGTATTTGGAAGAATTCGACAATTTTATATTCAGGTATAAAGACGATTTTCTTGTACATACACATTTAGCAGTCGATATTGAGTTGCTTCAAATCATTAACATCAAATATTTAAGTTAGTTAACCTTCTTCATCTTGCTGAAGTTGACATAAAGCTATAACGGCAGTGCATTTGGAAGAATTCGACAACCTTATATTTAGGTATAAAGTCGATTTTCTTGTATATACACATTTAGCAGTCGATATTGAGTTGCTTCAAATCATAAACATCAAATATTTAAGTTAGTTAACCTTCTTCATATTGCTGAAATAAACATATGTAAAGCCATAACGGCGATGCATTTGGAAGAATTCAACAATCCTACATATTCAGGTATAAAGTCGATTTTCTTGTATATATACATTTAGCAGTCGATATTGAGTTACTTCAAATCATTAACATCAAATATTTAAGTTAGTTAACCTTCTTCATCTTGCTGAAGTAAACATAAAGCCATAACGGCAGTGTATTTGCAAGAATTCGACAATCTTATATTCAGGTATAAAGACGATTTTCTTGTATATACAAATTTAGCAATCGACATTGAGTTGCTGTAAATCATTAGTTCAAATATTTAAGTTAATTAACCTTCTTCATCTTGCTGAAGTTGACATAAAGCCATAACGGCGGTGCATTTGGAAGAATTCCACAATCTTATATTCAGGTATAAAGGCGATTTTCTTGTATATACACATTTAGCAGTCGATATTGAGTTGCTTCAAATTCATTAACATCAAAGCGATTAAGTTAGTTAACCTTCGCCATCTTTCTCCTTTTCGACTACGTGGCGCCAATTGGATTCGACAATCTTATAGCCAGGTCCTTGTATCCACTTGGATATTCCTTCCAATCTTATCAAATATTCCTCTTCCATCTGCTTCCCCCGGATTTTCTTGACAATCTTATTTCAGAGCTGGATTTTTTGTTCGGACAACATGACCTAGCAGTCGATATTGAGTTGCTTCAAATCATTTAACAACAAATATTTAAGTTCGTTAACCTTCTTCATCGTTTGCTGAAGTTGACATAAAGCCATAACGGCAGTGCAGTTCGAAGAATTCGACAATCTTATGTTCAGGTATAAAGTCGGTTTCCTTGTATATATACACTTTTAGCAGTCGGTATTGAGTTACTTCAAATCATTAACATCAAATATTTAAGTTAGTTAACCTTCTTCATCTTGCTGAAGTAAACATAAAGCCATAACGGCAGGGTATTTGCAAGAATTCGACAATCTTATATTCAGGTATAAAGACGATTTTCTTGTATATACACATTTAGCAGTCGATATTGAGTTGCTTCAAATCATTAACATCAAATATTTAAGTTAGTTAACCTTCTTCATCTTGCTGAAGTTGACATAAAGCCATAACGGCAGTGCATTTGGAAGAATTCCACAATCTTATATTTAGGTATAAAGTCGATTTTCTTGTATATTCACATTTAGCGGTCGATATTGTGTTGCTTTAAATCATTAACATCAAATATTTAAGTTAGTTAACCTTCTTCATCTTACTGAAGTTGACATAAAGCCATAACGGCAGTGTATTTGGAAGAATTCGACAATCTTATATTCAGGTATAAAGTCGATTTTCTTGTATATACACATTTAGTAGTCGATATTGAGTTGCTTCAAATCATTAACATCAAACATTTAAGTTAGTTAACCTTCTTCATCTTGCTGAAGTTGACATAAAGCCATAACGGCAGTGCATTTGGAAGAATTCGACAACCTTATATTTAGGTATAAAGTCGATTTTCTTGTATATACGCATTTAGCAGTCGATATTGAGTTGCTTTAAATCATTAGTTTATCATATTTAAGTCAATTAAACTTCTTCATCTTGATGAAGTTGACGTAAAGCCATAACGGCGGTGCATTTGGAAGAATTCGACAATCTTATATTCAGGTATAAAGTCGATTTGCTTGTATATACACATTTAGCAGTCGATATTGAGTTGCTTCAAATCATTAACATCAAATATTTAAGTTAATTAACCTTCTTTATCTTACCCAAGTTGACATAAAGCCATAACGGCAGTGCATTTTGAAGAATTCGACAATCTTATATTCAGGTATAAAGTCGATTTTCTTGTATATATACATTTAGCAGTCGATATTGAGTTGCTTCAAATCATTAACATCAAATATTTAAGTTAGTTAACCTTCTTCATCTTGCTGAAGTTGACATAAAGCCATAACGGCAGTGCATTTGGAAGAATTCGACAACCTTATATTTAGGTATAAAGTCGATTTTCTTGTATATACGCATTTAGCAGTCGATATTGAGTTGCTTTAAATCATTAGTTTATCATATTTAAGTCAATTAACCTTCTTCATCTTGATGAAGTTGACGTAAAGCCATAACGGCAGGGTATTTGCAAGAATTCGACAATCTTATATTCAGGTATAAAGACGATTTTCTTGTATATACACATTTAGCAGTCGATATTGAGTTGCTTCAAATCATTAACAACAAATATTTAAGTTTGTTAACCTTCTTCATCTTGCTGACGGCGGTGCATTGAAGCCATAACGGCAGTGCATTTGGAAGAATTCGACAATCTTATATTTAGGTATAAAGTCGATTTTCTTGTATATATACGCATTTAGCAGTCGATATTGAGTTGCTTTAAATCATTAGTTTATCATATTTAAGTCAATTAACCTTCTTCATCTTGATGAAGTTGACGTAA
>NW_026091127.1:0-11065 GCF_024586455.1 Bactrocera neohumeralis
GACAGTTATTTTTTTTTTTCTCCCGTTCCATCCCTTTTTTTAAAACGGAAAAGCTTTTAAGGAGTTGGGGGGATTATATTCACAAACATATTATAGTTGTTTGAATTCTTTTTTTTTCTGATAAAAGATTTAGTTCTTTTTTTTTCCCCAGGGACCAAAAAACAATGAAATTTGATAGTTATAGGAAAATTTTTGTCAACATTAAAAAATTGTCTATGTAAAAATGTTTAAATGTTAACGTCTTTTGCTGTGCATCTATACTAAAATTTCTTTAATATTTAAAAAAAAAAGAAAATTTCAAAAAAATTTTTAAAAATTTGGTGTTTGGACTTACTAAAATGCCCCAAAAAAGGGCGGTGCAAGTTCCCCGGGGTCAGTTATTTTAAATTTTTAAAATTTGTATAAGAAAGAAAATACTAAAAAAAATCAGATCTAAAAGACAATCCTAAAAAGATTATTTTTTTAAATTTTAGTTCCCACCGTGGTAAAAGAAACAAAATAAAAATTTCAAATAAAGGAGCCTTTTTGGAACAGGGGTATTATTTTACATTGGAAAATGACCAAAAAAAAAGCACAAAAAACAAGGGAGCCCTTTTTCAACTGAAATTCCAGTGGTTTTTTTTAAAACGGTGGGGGAAGCACAGGTGGAAATTCTAATTTAAAATTTTAAATTTTTTATAAAATTTGATAATTATTTAAAATAATAGTGTTTAAAAAACGGTGAGGTGGGACAGTGAATTTCTTTGAAGCATGCCAACATATACACGGAACATGTAATCACTAGAATAAACGATGGACGATGCATAATTCGAAACATTGCCGAAGATTTTTTTACATCGTATACGCTAAGGATTGGAAATGGGTCAATAGCGGTTGATACTTCCGGTGGTTTGATTTTTCCATATCCCGTTTATCAATTCACGAAAAATGCGGGCCCAAAACCCATTTTTTTGCCGCGATTCAAGGTCCGTTGGAGAGAACCCCTCGTTAAAAAAATTTGGGGGGAAAACCAAATGTTATCAAAATTTTCCCTAAAAGTTCAAAATTTTAAAATTAAATTTTTTCCCTTTTATTTTCCCAATTAAACCCCTTTATACATTTTCATTTAAATTTAAATTTAAAATTAAACTATAAATTTTTAAAAAAACCCAATTTTACACTTTTAGATTTTTTTAAGAAAAATCTTTTTTTAAAAATTTAACATTAATGAACATCCGGGCAAAAATTACGACGAAATGGACCCCCATGTGATAATAAAAATTCCCGAAATCCCTTTTTTTCCCAAAAAAACCCTTTTTCTTTCCTGATATTTCTTTATTTTTTAAATAAACAAAAAAAATATTTATAATAATATTTTATAATAGATTATATATTTCACCAATAAAAATTAACGTAAAAATAAATGGGGAAGGGTGAAATATATTAAAAAAAATTAACCATTTTATAACGAAAAAAAAGTTTAATATCATCAATGGTTTTTTTTGGGGCCCCCGAAGGCCCCAAACCGAAGGGGGTACTACCCCAAAAAACTTCGCCCCCGGGTTTTGCCGACCATTTTTTAAAACGCGGCCGAAGGGGCCAACGCGAAAAAAAAACTACGGAGGAATGCCCCCATATTGCTCGACCAGGGGTTTTTTTTTTGGGGGCAAGGCCGCCAACCGAAAAAAACCAAAAATACTTTCAATATGACATATACATATGGAAAATTTTTTTAAAATAGAAAAAAAATCCGGGAAAAACAAAAAAAGAAAAGTGTTAAAAACCCAATATTGCTGTTTAAAAAAGTGGGGCTTGTTTTCTCATAATTTAAAAATTAACCTTTTTAAAGACGAGTGTGCTAAGTGATTTTTTAAATTAAATTTAGGTAAATATCAAAATAAAGTGAAATTTAAGTTAATGTTTAAGTAATTTAAATATGATAAAAATGAAAAATTTGTGAAACATAAAAAAACCATGTGTTATTAGTGCACATTTTTGAAATTTTTAAAGGAATATTTTTTTAAAAAAAAAAGATTTTTTATTTTTTGGATATTTTTCTCTGGGGGAAACCCTATCCCCAAATTTTCCCCATTTTAGGGGAAATTGGTTTTTTCCCCCCCGCAAAGAAATCGGAATCGTGCCAAGATGCACCATCACAAATTTATACGAACAGGGGAAATTATCGTGTACGATTCGAGTGCACGCGAAGTTAAAAAAATACGATTTTTTGTTTAAAACGGAAAGTTTTAAAAGTCAAATTTCCCGGAGATGCCCACGATCGTCACGTTTTCAAACAACAGTTACGATGTTGTTCTTTGGATGGTGGATAGTGGTTCACCAGATCAAATTGACGAAACCATTTCCTGGATGAAAGATTTATTAACCTCATCGAGACCCTCGGGTCTGCCAGGCAGATTTTTTATGTTTTTAAATGCTATTAAATATATTTAGAGGCAGCAACGACGAGGCTTCCAGGTGCTCTCAGAATTTATTGTCTGTAGAATTCAAAAAAAATCAAGCGATATTGCATCGAGAAGGACGAAAAGTTGATATTATATTATTACACATTAGCGCACCAATAAAGAAAGCATAGACTATATTTTTGTATAAAATATATGAACTTTTGGTATGTTTCTACCACTTCAAAACGGCTGATTTGTTTTCATGTTCGTTACATGTGCAAATTTGTTTTGTATGTTTATTCATATCATATCTGTCCAACATAATTTTAGCAACAGGTTTAGCAATTTATAACCGTAGCGGGCCAAAAAAAAAAAAATGACCTTCAGTTGTGGTATATTTATTTATTTATAATTAATTAATGTAACTATGGCCTTAGCATATAAAGATATTCTTATTCTTAAAATCTAATTAATGAGATGTCTGAAATTTTTTCTGTTTGCACAGCGCATCTATGTGAGCTGGAGTTTTAGAAGTGGCTATGCGCAAAATGCCTTTAAGATGGCTATCTAATAAAGATGATCTGGTTTTTGATTTGTTAAATTTCATGCGAGAAAACAGCTGCTCGCAAACATACTTATGTACTATCAAATAAAGAAATATGTTGAATAGCCAGCTTAGTAAGGTTTGGGTATTGACTGGGTGTAATATACTTTTTGTAAAATTCAATTAAATTTGGAAGACAATTATTATATGCTGTTTTTAGATGAGAGCTGCTTTGCAATTCTATTAACTCCAGCTGTAAACTCTGCGCAGCGCCTTCAATTTCAACATCAATTTTGAAATACTTTCATGCAGCAGCTTGTGCGAATCTGTCGTCAAACTCGTTCCTTAATCTTTGTAACATCAACACGTACTTGTCAAAATCCAAGGTATCCTGCTTCCTTGTATATAAGGTCTCCCAATGAATCAACTGCTTTTGTTCCAGCTGCTTTTCCAACAATAAAAGCTTTTTTGTGAAAGCTAGAACGTGTTCGTATAACTGTGTGCATAGTTGGTCTTTCCTTTGTAGTTTTAAGTTAAGATCAGAAAGATATTTAGTTATATCAACTAGGAAAGCCAGATCAGCCAACCACTCCTCATCAGTAAGGAAAGTAATTTCTTGGTCTTTGTTGCCAAGAAAAATCTTTAAGTCGTCCAGCAGGGAATAGAATCGTTTTAGTGTAGCTGCTCTGCTGAGCCAGCGAACGCGACTGAAGTATACAATGTCTTCGTGATCTGAACCGACATGAGCCAGAAAAGCCTGGAACTGTCTGTGGTTAAGCCTCTTGCGCGTATAAAATTAACTGTCTGCACTACTTTATCCATCACGTGTTTCAGGCCTATACAACTGGGATGTCCAAAGACTAAAAGAGATGGCGGGCTGGATGTAGGGCCTATGCGGCTTTGATGGTGGCCCGGGGGCCGTATGTTGGACAGGCCTGGTGTAGGCGGTTCAGTTCGGTTTCAAATAAGCGTCGATTTGTCGTTGTCTGTTGAGCATTCTAACATTTTGGCAATATTTGCAGAGGTGTACTAAACCATAAATAGTAGCTGTGAAGGTAAGAAATGCTATAATGATAATAAGTGTGAACGGCACTGGATTTTCTTCGACAGGAATTAAAAACGTTGAAATTTCCTGGATATTACTGAACTTGTAATTTGATTTCGAGGAAAGAATGCGGAGTACTTCAAGTTTTTCGTTGTGCCGGTTGCATAATGACTTCCGGAGTTGTTGTTGATGGTTGTAATAGGTAATACCATCTATGTTTGTGGATTCTGAAAAATGAATTAATTTAGGGCCATATAGCATATTATTCCAAGAATGCTCATAATCTGTCAAGAGGTGACCGCTTTCTAAAATTTGAATTGGAGCGTTATTTTCATGAATTGTTTCGCATTGTGCTGATTTATCGTTTAAAATTTTTGTAGTACAATTATCAGAGGATTCTGATTTACAAATAAAACTACTGAAACAATTCTTACATTTTAAAATTCTTTGATAATTATTACATTTTGCTATCTTAGGATTTAAAACTATTTTACCATGCTTATGTGCTAAAAGGTATACATTATATAGTCTACATTTAGTTTCGAGTATTGGATATTTGTAAATTGTAATTATAGCTTGTTCTAAGTAACAAATATGGATGTCAGAATATGCCAATATATTAATAAGGGGAAGATCCAACTCCTCATGGTTTATTAATTCATGCACATCATTTAAATTAAGTGTGCCAGAGTAAAAATTGTTATTTTTCGCAAAATTAATAGTGTTTGTAGTTGTTTACAGTTCATTATAAATTTCTGCTATAATTAAATTCTCATTTATTGCTTTAGCATCGAGTGTTTCAAGTATTCTCTCAAACTGCGAATTAATGCTTTTTTGTTTATTATTATTTTCTATTAGCATATTAATTGACGTTTTGATTTCTATAAGATCGTCATAATCTGGTGTACCAGTTATAAATTTTAGCGCAGAACCAAGAAAGTTAATTGATCTTTTAGGCCTGTAAATATTTGGAATGAGTTGATTTTTTATAGTTTCAATTTTATTTACTAATATTTTTGTTTCAGGCTGGTTTTCTAAATTATATGAAGATTTCATTATCTCTTCGTAAGGTGCAAGGATGTTGGATAAATTTGAAATGTGATATAAAAACGAACGAACGAACTATTCTGGTAAATGTAAACCGGGTCAGTTTCAACAAGCATATATTTTTTTGTTTTTTAAATCAATTATGTTGTCGCATAATGCGGTAGTGTAATAAAGAAAAAAAATTATTCTGTACATGCCTGTACTCTTATGTTATCTTTGTGAATAACACGTCCCCTATTTGTCGTTACCGTCCTTCCGTTGCCTTCTTTAATAATTTGCTTCACGTATTTTTTCACGTTTTTATTTCGCCTGTGCGTCTTCACAAATATGACGTCACCTTGTCTATAATTCAGCTGCTGTCGATTACGATTCTGATAACGTAAGACTCGTTCCTGATTTTCTTGTAGACGTTCGTGGATGTCAGGATACCCCTTTTGATTGAAGAACACGTTCTCGGGTTTCTCGTTGGTTACCGAATGGATCGTTTTACTGTATTACCGAATGGCTTCAAATATCTGTTCCTCAGGTGCTGAATTGTGCTGGTCTGCCAAAACTTTCAATTATTGTGCTGTGCGTACGCTCTACTTGTCCGTTTGTAGTAGAATGAAACGCTGGCGTTTTGGTGTGCACTATTTGTAACCTTTTGTAAATTTGTTGTGCATATAGGCTTGTAAATGATAATTCGTTATCAGTCATTAGAAACTTTGCGTTTGGGTATATTTGTGAAAGCATCTCGTCGACATACTTGCATATATCTTTTCTTGAAGGTATTTGTCTGAAGAGGCAAAATTTTGAGTATTTGTCAGTTGAGCTAATGTATGTATATGTTATCGCTCATCTATCTATATAAATAAAAATGAATTGTTGTTCGTTAGTCTGATTAAAACTCGAGAACGGCTGGGCCGATTGAGCTGACTTTGGTTTTAAAATGTTTGTCGTAGTCCAGGGTAGGTCAAAACGGTGAGAAAATAAGGAAAAATTACGAGTAAGATAGAGTAAAACGACAATTCCATTTTCCCATATAAAAGTTGACCACTTACTTGCTGTCAAACATTTGACGGTATTTGTACTCTCATTTCCACTCGAATTGAAGAACGCATTAAAACAAGACTTCTGAATCGACAACATAATATCAACTTTGCTCATAACATCGTGTATTTAAATTTCAATTTCAAATTTCAAAATATATAAATATAATTAATGTGTTGACATGTTTGATGGTGCCAACCTTACAAATATGTTACCAACTCTCAAAAATACTTTTATTATAATAACAGGGCATCTCTGCCTGTGCAGACTCCACATTGCTCATTGCTTACTAGATATAGAATACTACATAGTTTGCCATATATCGTAAGCTAGAAGCTGTCTCTTCAGCAGTTTAACAGCGCAGTTTTCATTTATATGAAAATTTCGAAGAGGCAACATATTCCATTTTCACATATGCCGACGGCATTTTAATTTCGGTAATATGAAAATTTGAAGAATTTGTGTTATATTATAAAAATAAAGTACATTTTCAAAATAACATTTAATATTTAGTTTAATATTGTTAATTTATAGAAATATTATGGAAATTGGGTTGTGAAGTCTTAAACTTAATAAACTTATACAAGCATAAATCAAAATATCATTTCTCATTTTAAATTTATTATTTTAATTTCAAAATATAAATATAATTAATGTTTTGACATGTTTGATGGTGCCAAACTTACAGTGTTACCAACTCTCAAAAATACTTTTATTGTAATAACGTCGCATCTCTGCCTGTGCAGACTCCACATTGCTCATTGCTTACTAGATATAGAATACTACATCGTTTGCCATATATCGTAAGCTAGAAGCTGTCTCTTCGGCAGTTTAACAGCGCAGTTTTCATTTATATGAAAATTTCGAAGTGGCAACATATCCCATTCCCATATATGCCGACGGCATTTTAATTTTGGTAATATTAAAATGAGAAGAGCGAGTTAAGACGGTTGTGTTATATTATAAAAATAAAGTACATTGTCAAAATAACATTTAATATTTAGTATAATATTGTTAATTTAAAGAAATATTATGTAAATTGGGTTCGGAAGTCTTAAATTTAATAAACTTATACAAGCATAGATCAAAATATCATTTCTCATTTTAAATTTATTACTTTAATTGGTGTATAAAAGTTATTCCACAATTGTTATATAGTAGTCCAAAAATATAAATTCTTATTTTTCCCAGAAATAAATTTGTAAAAAAAGGATCTTTAAGGATAAAGGATCCTTTGTTATTATCTTATTTTTTCCAAAAATACATTTGTAAACAAAAGGATATTTATCCTTTTTTTATGTTCCACACAAAAGATTTAAGTAGTTCAAGAGCTCAAAACATGCCCTACATCAGCTACCTACCCGACGGCATTTCGCAAATGATAAAATAAATTTTTCAAGAGCTCAAGGCATACGCTACATCATCTTGACCCTACCTACCCTACGCTTTTGCGCAAATGATTATATCATGATAGCAAATGCCCACATACAGATTTGGCAATGGCACAACAGCAGTATTCATAAATTCTATCCTGTCAAGATCGAGATGCTCTTGTTATGTCATCTCATGCAAGTGTATCCGAACGTTCCATTGTTTTGTCCATAAATTTATAGACTTTTTACTGCGCTCCTACTTTAACATCCTTGGTTTTGTCATCTCATGTTAAAAAAAAGAAACATTTAATTGGAGAAATAAGAAAGTAATAAGTGTATCCGAACGTTCCATTGTTTTGTCATCTCATGTAAAAAACACGTGTATCCGAACGTTACATTGTTTTGTACATACATTTAGAGACTTTTAGCTGCGCTCGTACTTTAACATCCTTGGTTTTGTCATCTCATGTTAAAAAAGAAAACATTAATTGAGAAATATTGAAATACTGCTGCTGATTTTCTTCTCGCTGCTTACAATGCCGAGGGAAAGAAAACGACCTGATATAGGTCGGCGAAGTCGCGTAAATGCAACGAGCTACTTTACGCTCCAACCGCACTAATGACCAGCGAGATGCTGATAATGATAACAGTCGTACAAGAATGGGAGAATTACGTTCAAGAGTAAATAACTATCAAGTGAATAGGGGGAGAATGAAACGAGTTCGTGCACATCGATCACAACAGCAGCGAGCACGGGATAACGAATTTAATCGATTCCGCATATGCAATGCTCCCGTAAACCTCGAACGAGGAGCATTTTCCCACGGTCCGGAATTTGATTATAGTGCCAACAAATCTGTGACGATTGGAGAAATGTCAATCATTTGTCAACATTGTAAAGCATTAAAGTACAGTAGTGAACCTGCAGGATTATGTTGTGCTGGTGGCAATGTACAATTGCCACAATTGGTTCCACCACCTGAACCGTTACACTCATTAGTTAATGGGATGGAAAGTGAGTCTAAACACTTCTTGGCTAACATCCAAAAATATAATAATTGCTTCCTGCCAACACCAACTCAACTCACCACACCTGTACATCCCACTCAACAAAAAGGATGGACAACAAGATGGCAGATTTACATATATGTTAAACATCGTTACTCGCATCGGGGCATTCATTCATTCGAAACGTTTTTTTTTATTTTAATTAAAGCAGTAGTGTGTTCTCCGCAATATCTTGAATACAATTAAATTTGCTAGTGAAAGTGATTTATCACAAAATTTAAATGCTAAATTTGGCATCTGAGTTAAACATGGTTCTTCGAGCCTTAACGAAAGGCACCTATAACAGAAAATTAAAAACAATAATAATAACAATTAATAACTATAACAATAATTTGTGGCAATTGAAGTGCGAAAGCATAAACATATAAAACCAAAATACAAAGTGCAGTGACCTTTGATGAGAACAAAAGACAAACAAAAACAAAAAAAAGAAAATAAATAAATAAAAAAAAAAGAGAAAAAGAAAGTGGAGCGCAGTGCTATTAAAATATATAAAAGGTGAACTGACAAGCACAAAAACAAATTACAATTAAAATCAGAATACAACTAACAGTTCCAACAAAAAAAAAAACAAAAACGAACAACAGAGAGAATATTAGGCGCGAAACCTAAAAACAAAACATAAATCGGGCACGAAATATAAAAATGCCTAAAACATTAAAACACAACAAAATACAACAAAACAATAACATTCGACAAAAAATACACAAAAACGGAACAAACGGGCGCGAACAGTTAAAACAAATATATAAATACCTGCCAAAAAAGGATCGAGAATTCTTCATTCAACATCAGGAATGTTCTGGTAGATATTGATGTTATTGAAGACAGCCAGCAGCTCAACATTGATAATGTTCTGATCGAATCAGATTTGTTCGAGTCGCCTAGTACTTCCACCATATTATCATGTCCTGGCGAGCCAAGTGGTTCCAAAGTAGATGGAGCCAAGTTGATGGAAATAAAGTGTTACTAATACATGTTGACATTAAGGAATCAAATACATATATTATATACATATTAAGTCATTTATTTATATTTATACACTTCATATACAAAAATTTTAAAATTTTCTCTTTGATGTGCTCGTTTCTAGACTGTGAACATGATAAACAACCTTTTGCTAAATTAAATACAACACAAAGTTATGATCATATAGAGTTAATTAATATAGTGTGCTTTCAGTAGACAATATTTTAGTTTTTTTGCGGTGCGTAAATAAATAAGGATGTTGATTTTCCGAAACTCGAACACGCAACGTATCGACGTCCATGTGCGAAACAGGGAAACTCTAAGTTTATTCCGCAAACTTGCAACGATTGGCCTTGCGATTTATTTATGGTCATCGCAAACGCCAGACGCACGCGAAATTGCAACCTCTTAAAATCAAATGGCAAATCCGTATCATAGGTATTCGTGGGATTAAGACATCCTCTCCTTTGTATTTTCCTTTGATTATTTTAGCTTCGATGATGTTATTCATGAGTTTCTTCACAACCAATCTCGTTCCATTGCAAAGTCGAGGTTGATTAATATTACATGCAGCATGATGACAACCTGACCCTACTTTTAATTTCAAAATTATATGGTGGTAGTACAGGCAAGTCCAATGAATTTAAAAATTCTTTAGGATACTTGACTACGTCATCCTGGTTTGTAGCCGTGTCAACTGATTTGTACGAACAACTCTCCTGGAAGGAAATTCTGAATGGTAGCATTTAGATCATCGACATCTTTGTTTTTTGCTGCCAATATTGCTCGTTCACTTAGCCAATCGTGGTTATTATATTGTTGTTTAATGGCACGTCCGGAAAAACACGCTGAATAAGTCTTTTCGATTCTGTGAAGTCACAGAAATCTGTGAAAAGTCATTAATCCGGGTCGAGCTGTCAACTGCGACCTTACCATTGCCAATATCCAGCAACTGCTTCGAAAACACAGTCGCAGTTTGATCTTGTTGCAAAAACACTCGCATTTTAGTAGTTAATTGTAGTGTCTTTACGTGCCGCCACAAATTTGATGATTTTAGACATGTGTTTATTTCGTCAGCAACAGTCGATCGAGGAATTACTGGAAGAGTCTGACGAAAATCACCTGACAACAGTATCATAGCTCCACCGAAAATGTTTTGGTTATCACGTAAATCTTTTAACGTCCTATCTAGTGCCTCCAGTGACCTCTTGTTGGCCATTGTGCATTCGGCCCAAATTATCAATTTGCATACTTGGAGAGTTTTCGCCATAGCGCTATTTTTGGCAATGTTGCAAACAGGCATTTCGTTGATATGCATGTTTAATGGTAATTTTAAGGCTGAATGTGCAGTTCGTCCGCCCTCTAATAAAGTTGCTGCTATTTGATGAAGCTAACGCTAGGGCTACCTCATTTTGCAATCGGATCTTTGCTAATTTCTCTTTTTTTTGTTTTTTTATTTATTATTTTCTTTTTTTTTTTGTTTTGTTTGTCTTTTGTTGTCTGAGTCACTGCACTTTGTATTTTGGTTTTATATGTATTTTGCTTTCGCACTTCAATTGCCACCAAATTTATTTATTATAGTTATTACGTTAATTATTATTGTTTTTAA
>NW_026091128.1:0-11218 GCF_024586455.1 Bactrocera neohumeralis
ATTTACGATCATTTTGGACGGAATAAATTGAGTGAAAATTTTTTCAAACCCCAATATATTTAAACTTACAAAAAAAGTTTACAAAAAAATTCTTTGTTTTTTCTATATCAAGTAATGAACAGTTCAATGGATAATGGGAGTTAAAATTTGTTGTGGACCTGGACATGTGATTTTGCTTAAAAAATATTTGGGTTTTTCAAAAAAAAATTAAAAAACCGGTTTACATATATAATTTAATTGGCGAAAATTTTTTTTTGATCTAATTGTCAGAATGGAAAAAGCTTTTTTGGGTGCAGGCGCGATCGGTGCTTTATCAAAGTGCTCGCTTTTTGTGTGTGACATAATCACGTTGCCGGCATATTTGGTGTTGCAGCGACCATGGAAGCGAGAAGAGTCGCGGCGCGTCGAGGTGAAGTGTAAAAGGAAAATTAATTAAATGTTGAAGAAAAAAAAAAATAGTGTGTTTATTAGAGGGTTTCGTTTTGTTAAAGGCAGTATTAAAAGTATTAAGTAAAGAAATTAATATATTTTGGTTCAAATACTATCAATATGATTTCAATAATAGATTCAGTACTGTTACTCATATTTAAATTTAAGAACGATTACTGAAATCATATTGAAATTATTTTTTTATATTTTTATAATTTTTTGAATAATTCTTTTTTTTTTGTTTTTAATTTAAATTTTTTTATATACTATAACTTAATTTTTAAGTTTTTAGTTTTTTTGATTCTTTCAATTTTATTTTATTCGTTTTGTATTTATTCGTGTTTATTTTAAAAAAATTACAAATGTTTAAAATTTAAAAAAATATATAATAGTTTAAAAAAAAATATAAAAATAAAAAAATTCTACTTTTAATTTACATATACAGTGTGCGACAAAACTAAAGCACAGAGTCTACCTTGTCGGTATTTAAATGAGTAAAATCACATAAATTCCAAAGATGTTTTATTGATTTCTATTATTAGTTTCATGTATTCTTCTTATAAAATTAACAAAAATTAACAAAATCAACTTATTAAAACAAAAATAAAATTTGAAAACTAAAGCACATAAATTCACATTAATTGTTTGTGTAACGGTTTTTATGATCCAAAAATGTTGGATATGTGTAGTTATTCTAATTAGAAAAAAATAAATGCAAATTCAGTTGCAGTTCGTTATTTAATACGGTTGGTTTGTATGTTAAAAGTGAAAAGATATTTCAATGGATAAGAAATTTTTAAAGAAAAAGAAAATCGGTTATGATTATTGCAAAAAAGTTTGGAATAAATCATCCTAATATTTCCCAAACATTTAGCCGATTTCGCAAATCAAGCTCTTTGGTTAGAAAAAGAGAGGTAGACGGTCTGGAGAGCAACCGAACGAGAGGAGATGAGTCATTCGGGCAATAAAAATTACCCTTTTTATATCGGCAATATCTATTGTAAGACAATTGCAGTTAAAAATATTACAGAGATCCATGCCAACGTGAGCTGTCTATGGGGGAATTTTCTACTACCTGTAGCTAAAGTTAGTGAAAAGCCGCATTATTTATTTAAAGAACAGACTGGCGCGATTGAATTTTGAGGATTCACATAAATTGAACGATTACCAAATGGCAAACTGTACTTTTTTCTGGCGAATCGAAGTTTAATATCAAAGATTGAGATGGGCTGAAGCTGGTAGGCAGACCGAAGGGACAACGCCTAAATCAACGTTATAAAACAAGCGCGATGAAACATGGTGGTGACAATGTGCTAGTGTGGGGTTGTTTTCCAGAGAATGGAATAGGGCCAATTCATCATATAAACAGTACAATGGACAAATATAGGCATAAACATATTTTTCAGAATATTATACTGCCGCATGTTGCAGAAGAAATGGCTATAAAATGGAGTTATCAACATGAAAAAGACCAGAAACATACTCCTATTTGTGTAAAACAGTGGGTTTTTGATAAAAGGATTGAGGTTTTGAAGTGACTCGCACAATCCCATAGAGAACCAATGGTAAATTGTAGATCGAAAAATCAGACGTGAGAATTGTAAAAATATGGCCGTTTTATACATACATGTAAAGGTAGCATGGAAAAGCATTTCCTGGGACACATCAAATAAATTAATTGAGTCCATGCCTAGCCGATGTGCAACTGTATTGAAAAATAAGGGATACGCAACCAAATATTGAAAGACATAAATTTTTCAATCATAGAACCATTTCGTGCTTTTGTTTTGTCGTACCACATTTTTGAGTTTATATATATTTTTAATTTTTTAAAATTTTAGTAATTTAAATTTTTTTACTTTTAACTTTTGTATTTGAATTAATTTATTTTTTGTATTTTAAGTTTTAAATTTTAATTGAATTTAAATTTTTTTTTAATTAATTTAATTTTTAATTTTTTTACATAGCTTTTATTTTTGTTTTAATTTATTCTTTTTTTGTATTTAAGAAAAATGTTTTTCCCAATACTTGACGCTGCTAATAATTACCTAGTGATTATCGCTAATTATATTATATTGTTGCTCAAATATTCTAAATTTTCTTAATTTTGTAGTTGTTTTCCTACCAATTTTTTTTTTTATTTAATTTTTTTGTATTTTAAAAATTTTTTTTTCAAACTATTTTAAAGTTATCTTTAATTTTTTCTGTTATTTTTTTCTTTCTTTTTTAATTTTTGTTATATTATGTTTAAATTTTTTCAATTTTATCTGCATACTAGCAGGCGTCACTAATAATTACATAGTAATTATCGCTGATTATATAATACTTTACACTATTGCTTAATTACATAAATTTTGTTGTTTTTACTATAAAATTTTACTGCTTTATCGTCTACGCCCGCCACCTGCGTAAGTCGCTTAATTAATAGTGATAGTGCGGCGTTTATTATTTATTGTCGCTTGTGTTGTTGCAGGAAGTAATTGCGTCTAGCAACTTTACACTTTAGACTTTGTACCTGAATTTCCATATTGCCATTTGTGTTCTTTCTCAAACGATAATATTTTACTGAGAACGCTCTCGGTCAGTTTTTGTTATTTTTAAAGAAAAAACAGTTGTTTAATATATGTATATATTTAATATAAAAACGTTCTTTTTTTTTTGTTAAAAGTGCTATACTTACATTTTGGTATGCTCTAAGGTTCGCGGTCCCCTCATGTTTTCGATACGATTTGTTGTTATTTTAAGTATGGCAAAATTCCCCTGAAAAATCGGAGACATGCTATCGAGTTGACAAATAACCGGCCTGTCTGTTATGGGTACACTCACACAGATCAAGCTTATCTACTACTACTCACCGAACCGAACAAGGGTTAGATCGTCGAAATAATCAACTTGTCTTCTCGATTCCTTTTAATACTATTTGTCTCTGAATATACCGGCATTCCCATAACAATTTGGAGAGTTTAAGCTTACAACATTAACAATCACCCTGTATTATTGTAATACTAAATGAAAGTATTATTTTATTTAAAAATTAAAAAAACAAGGTTGGCAGCCATTCAACAGCAATTTCTCTGTTTAGAATTTTGTTTTTGAGAACTATTTTGTTATTGCTGAAAAAAAATAAAACTAAAAAAGCAAAAAAAGAAAATATAAAAACAAAAGATTATACAAACTAAAACATAAAATTAAATGATAAAATAAAAATAATTAAATAAAGTAAAAATAAAAAGCATAAGGTAAACATTAGGATATTAAGGACCACTCCTAGTGGCTCTGCTGTATAAATTGTTTTCAAATTTTTAGGGTATAAAAAACTAATGCAAAATAACGTAACATCACTTTCAGGTTTACAGGAGAAGCAAAAACCGTATAAAAAGAGAACCACTTGAGATATTGAAACAAAATTTTCAAATCTGAATTAACATGAAACTATAAGTATATTTTAGAAAAAAAATAAGGAAAATTAAGCAAATTTTATAGTAGGTGTCTTACGTTATTTTGAATTTTCATTTCTGAAACAAAATAACGTATGATCAATCTAAATTTATAAAAAAATTAAAAATTTGAATATTTATACTTTTTTTAATTTTAAATAAAAACAGTTGCAAGTTTTTCATATTTCATGTTATTTTTATTATTAATATGTACATAAGTACCAGAAAAAATTAAATATTTCAAGCTAAAAAATGAGGATAATGTTTAATTATTATTTAATTAAATAACTAATTATTCAAAAGGTATATTGTCATAAAAGTAATAACAGTCTGCTGGAATTAAAGCTTGTAGGTCCTGCAGATGTTGCCATTTCTTCTTAGTTATTGTAAAACTTTGCAAAAGAATAAGTTGCTGAATTCCTAAAAAGCACGGCCTGATCACTTGGATCATGGAGTCGCTAAACCGAACTCTGGCGGCTCCTTCTCTACCCATATACCGAGGGAGTTGTGGGTGGGAAGAAGCCGTTGGAGAAAAGGGACAGTGAGCTTCTTCACGGATGGGTCAAAGGTGGAGGGGTCACTGTCAGGAGCTCTTATCAATTCCAGTCTCTCCAACTTCCTAAGTATTCCAGTGTCTTCCTGGCCAAGATTGGAGCCACTAAAGGCAGTAGATTTACTACTCCGGAGTGCAGGCTCCTTCAGAGGAGTGACCATCAACTCAGATAGCAGAGCGGCGATACCAGACTTGAACTCATTAACAGTGCGTTCACGGTTGGCCAAGGAGTGCGTAAGCTCGCTATCAATAGCATCGAGTGTCTTTGTGATAGGAATGATATGAGTGGAAACATGAGCTAGCAAGAAGAGGCACCAAGAACCGCTATCGGTAAAAAATGTGAGCGGATCTGTGTCTCCGTATCCTATTCCATTACTCCTGGGTCACAATTTTTACCCACGCAGTTGAAAAGTCTTTTGTCCCAAGATCGTTCGCGTGAGATCTAGCGATCTCTTTGCCCTCAGTAAGGCAGCCTTTCCCTAGTTTTGGGGCTTGTAACACGCCATTGCCCTATTGGCTTCCACGCAGTAAGGCTGGGAATCCTACCAGACGCCATCTGCAGAAGCTGTATGGAAGAAGATTAGGTGGAAACAACTCAACACTTCCTTCTTGGCTGTCTTGCGAAAGGGAGGTCAAGACTTAATCACTTGGGGCGTATACCTTCATCCCACCGAACTGGCGGGAAGCGTTTTGTTATTTTATAAGTTCGAACACATGGGTTCTTCTTTTCTATGGCCTCACAAAGGACTACATATATGTATATAGTAAGTAGTTCACGTTCGATCAACGATGTAGCCGAAACTAACCAAAGCACATTGAACTTAATCACTAAAAATAAGCATAAGCAATAGATGAAGGCTAACTTCGATATAAAAAAGCAAACACTGTTATATTTACATACATGAGTGATGATACCTTATTTTGTTTAACGAAATCAAACACTGGATAATACGTTTTTTTTTTTGAATTTTTATTATAGCTTGAGTATTTTTGATCAAAAGCTTAAAATTTGTGACACATATGTAATATGATGTGGTGAATCGTAATCAGTAAAACTCAATTTTGAATTTTTGATGATACGTTTTTGCATTTCAGGTGACGATATGTACATATGTATAATGTATAAAATTTTGGAAATCTATATACAGAACGTGCGTTTAAAGAGCTTATTGAATTGTGCGGCAAGTCTTTAAAAGGCTGTAACTACAAAAAAATGTTTTAAATACTAACTTAAAATTTAGTATGGTATTTTTAGGGCGGCTGAGGGGGTGGAAAATGCCTTCCGCATCATCGGTGCTATTGTCACAGCAGCGGTATGTGCCAGTTCGGGTGATTTGTTGGCTTTGAGCTTGCCAGTGGCTACTTGCAGCTCTTCAAGGGTGAACTGGGGGATTTGCGCAGTACTTAGAGTTTTTTCTGAATCACTGGCCTTTATTTCGCGTGTGGGGAATAGTGTGTTCACGATGTGATCCATTTTGGCAGCGGTTACGTCAAGTGGCTTTGCGCGAGCGCCGAGATTTTTCATCACTATTTTATACCCTAGCCCCCAGGGGTTTCTGTTTATATCCTCCCGTAGTTCCTCCCATTTTTCTTTTTACTGTCGTCGATGGCGTGCTTCATCTCCTTTTTGCTGCTTTTGTATTGCTCGTCTTCTTGGAATGCGGCTCCTCTGTTGAATCTGTGAAGGCGGGAGGCATGTGCGTCTGAGTTGGGCGATATTTTCAGTCCACCAAGAAACTGCTGCTTTACGTTTGCTGTGGGAAGCCTTGGGCATTGATTTTTGGCAGGCTTTGGTTTGGTGCTCGACTGTTTTTCTTGCTACAATGGAGGGGTCGCTAGATGGGTTCTGCTAGTCTATTGCGGCGATTAATTTCGATGTGTCTAGTTTCGTAATATTCCACTTCCGTGTTCCCGTGTCGATCATGAAAGAGATGTAGTGATGATCGCTGCTGGTGTAGTCCTCCAGGACTTTCCAATTATTTATTGAGCCTGCCATGCGTTCTGTTGATAGGGTGATGTCTGGTGTGGTTTCCTCGCATCCAGGTCTTCTGAACGTGGTTGCATTTCACGTATTGAGCACTACTAGACCTAGCCGCGCAGCCATTTCTAAAATTGGCTTTCGTCTCGAGTCAGTGTTTGGCATGCCCCTCCTTTCCTTTAAGGAACAAATCTATACTATACATTAAAATCAAAATAAACAATACATTTGGGAAATATAAATAATAAGTAAAACAAGAAAAAACGTTAACTTCGGTTGCACCGAAGCTAAATACCCTTCACAGGTGCGTTTCTGTTATTAACTATGTGTTCAGTTTGTATGGAAGCTATATGCTATAGTAATTCGTTCTGAACAATTTTTTTGGAGATTATATTGTTACCTTAAGCAGTAATCCATGCCAAATTTCGTGAAGATACCACGTCAAATGCGAAAGTTTTCCATACAAGCCCTTGATTCCGATCATTCGGTTTGTATGGCAGCTATATGCTATAGTAATCCGATCTGAACAATTTCTTCTGATATTACATTTTTTCTATAAACAATAACTCATACAAAATTTCGTGAAGATATGTCGTCAAATGAGGAAGTTACCTATACCAAATTTCGTGAATATATCTTGTCAAATGTGAAAGATTTCCATACAAGCATTTGATTCCGATCGCTCAGTTTGTATGGCAGCTATATGTTATGGTGGTCCGATATCGGCCGCTCCGACAAATGAGCAGCTTCTTGAAGAGAAAATGGCGTTTGCAAAATTTCAAAACGATACTTTAAAAACTGAGGGACTAGTTCGTCCCGTAGTATACAGACGGACATGGCTAAATCGACTCAGCTCAACATACTGATCATTTATATACATATAGCTTCGTCTCCAACACTTCCTTCTGGGTGTTACAAACTTCGTGAAAAACTTAATTTAACCTGTTCAGGGTATAAATATATTTATCAAAAAATAAAAACCTCTGAAAACTATAAATTAAAAAAATTACATAATATAAAACAGTAAAAATAGTTAAATCCTATAAAGAAATATACGAATATATAATAAAATCTTCAAAATAATATATAAATAAATATGAAATTAATAAACAAAGCAGATAGGCTAATTTGGCGATGATGAAATCTCTACAGTCCTTCTCCATTAGATTTTTGTGGTTATAAATATTTTCGAGATAACAAAATCTGTTCGAAGCATGCATTCTATTTTCGAAAAAATATTAACTAACAATAAATTCGGTTTATGGTTAATATATTATATATGAGCAACATTTCTAGCGACACTCTAAGCACATTTAATGAATTTTTAATCATACAAACAATAAATAAATCAGCTGCATATACCTATGTACATACTTAAGCGTATACATAAATAACTAAAATTCACATACATATGTACATGCATGTGTACACATACAATATCCCAACAACACTTATCGATACATGAACTTACAAAGAAAGTTGCTCATTCTTGTAATCCTTTCATATATCTAGCTGATTTTGTTCATTATCTGTTTGTTGTTATTCTTCTCTTCATTTTTGTTTTTGCGTCAGGCTGTTCCAGTTAAGAAATTTGGCGCCGGCATGGACGAGAAGCCGAGATATGCCGCAGATGACATTGGTTTTGCTTTTCATTTGTTTGTGTTTTTTGTTGTACATAGTATTTCCCTTTTTGTTTTCAATATCCTTAACTGTTTAAATGTCTATTTACATACATATGGATAGATGGCTTTTGTTTGATTTTGGACTGATTTGGTATTGAATTTTTACATCATTTTTAAATTACTTTTTGTGTGTTTTTACATTAAAAGACACCAAAATTCTAAAAAATAAAAAACAAAAAAAGTGTATTTTAATTTGTTATATAATAAAACCTATCTGTTCAAGGAAACCCCGTGCACAAAAAGATGTACTCAAGTTGATATATTATTGTTCGGTTTACAACAAACTTATGTTTCTTCGAATATGGAATACCCAATGGTGGCAGTATGTGATCCTTGATGTGTTTAATATTATAATTCTATATATTTTTGTGAAACTTCTTAGAATTAAAAAGCAAGTGTATTTGTTATTTACATATGTATATGTATTTGAAGTTCAATTTAAAAAAGTGAAAAATGAAATAATTTTTTTTTTAAAAAATATTTTGAAATTACTTTAAATTAAAATTTTCTATTTTCGAAATTTTGTTTTTTTTTGAATAATATTTTGAAATTATATTTTCTTAAAATTAAAGTTTAGTTTTTTTTTCGTAAATGCAACATTTTTTCTTCGAAATAAATTTTTTTAAAATAATTTCGTTTCGAAATAAAAAGTTTTCAAAAATAAAGTTTTGAAATTAAAATTACTTGAAATTAATATTTTATTCTTTTATTTTCAAGAATTGTTGTTTGTCATTTTTTCAAATATTTTTTTAGAAATAACATTTTTTCAAAATTTTTTTTTAGAAATAACATTTTCAAAATATTTATTTTGAAAAACATTTTTATTACCAAATAAATATTAATTAGATAAAATTAATTAATTTATTTCATTTAACTTATTTCAAAAAAATTTATATTTTCGATGCTTACAGACATAATTTTTTTATTCTAAAACTGTTTTAAAAAAACAATGGTTTAGTTTAATTCTTTTTGTTTCTTTGCATTTTCTGTTCCCACTTTTACCATTGGAAGGTTTCGAAAAAGGCCCAAAAATAATAATTCCGCTCAAACTTTAAACGCGCGAACATGATTCCCGGTCGAACTATTCAACCGATTTGCTTATTTTTAATGTTCACAAAACACCTGGCTATCGTCGCTATTATTTTTATAATTTATTGAAAATGTTGTGACAAAAACATTTTTTCATGATTTTGGTAGGGACGAAACTATTCACGTAATTTTAGAATAAATTGGTGTTTGTGTTTCAAATGATCCAAACATGAGAAATCGTGTCCGCCAGTGAAAAAACGCATCTCATTCACCCAGCCATTATCTCCGACAGATGTCATCAAAAAATTACGAAAAAAAGATCTGTTGTAGAATAAAAATTTCTATGAAATAAAATGTTTAAAAAAACAGGCCAGATAACCCTACTGACTCCTTAAAATACCACGAATGCAAACAAATACCGTTAAGAATAGTATAAGCTACGAAAATGGAACTAATTTAACCCTTTTAACCGCTTATTTTCTACGCTAGGTATCTTTACTGGGACACGGTTCGGCTCAAAAGGGTTAAGCGAAAATTTTTTTGAAATATATTTTTAAAAAAAATTTACCTTTTTTTTTGAAATAATCCACTTTTAGGCACATTGACCACTTCACCAATTTTTACACAGCAAGTTTCAACCAAAGCATACAACTTTCCTCCACCTTACTCACGCGCTTATTTCGTCCCCATAACTGTATATTTAAGCAATTGCAACAACAAATAAAATGACACTGGGTTTCAAAAAGCAGGCGGTCATAACTAAACCACTGGCTATCTCACACCTTTTACCCATTGCCTCAATTAAAAAAATAAATTACATACATATATAACATTAAGTTAAAACATACTAACTTTTCTTTCGTTACTATCTTTTAGGCGCGTGTTGTCCGGTTCCGATGAGCATTCGTTGACCTATCGCACTATTGAACACCCGCAGGCCGTGAAGATGCTGCAAATAACATCGACACACTAGAAGATGTTCAACTATGTGGCCAAAGGTGCATTCGAACAAACGTTGCTTGGGTACACGTCAGATCCTCAGCGAAGAGGATGAAGTGCAACCGAATGGACGCATCTTCAAGAAGCAATATGGGCGAGTATAAGTGGAAGAATTTTATTGAGACCGATCGCATGGCTACGTCCTTCGAGGCGCGGTCTGCGCAGAATGTGGTCAGAGCGCCCGGCAGAATATTGTTATCTTTGCGGAGACGCGCGCCGAATGGATGATTGCGGCGCATGGTTGCTTCCACGAGCGATGTCCATTGTAACTGTATATGCCACACTAGGCGATGATGGCGTGGCTACATTGTGAGTACATACCCTGTCTAGAAGTTATGTGGCGCAATTAACGATTTTATTGTTGTTGTTTTCATACAGGCATCAGCGAGAACGAAGTCACCACAGTGATTACGTCGCACGAGCTGTTGCCAAATTCAAGCAGTTGCTGGATAAATGCCCCAATGTAAACACCGTTATCTACATGGAAGATCAGTTGCATAAGACCGACATAACGGGCTTCAGGATTTGTGCATGCGTACTCTCCTTCTCGCAAGTTGTGCGCATGGGACAAGAGAGCAAGTTTGGTGAGTGTGAAATGGTTAAAGGATTTAAAAAAATTTTAACGAAAAACTGAAAAATAATAATGAAACCACAACAAAAAATAATTACTTAAATATCTTAAAATTAATTTAAAAACTTTAATATATTTTAATATTTTTGTAAAAAATTTATTAACGCATTAAATTAAAAAAAATTTATAAATAAATAAAATATTTAAGAAACAAATAAAAATTAGTTATTAAAATACTTTAAAAAGTTAAATAAAATAAATTAAAAAAATAATATTTTTCATATACATGCATAATATTTTTATAATAAATAAATTGTGGATTGTATGAGTAATTATTAGAACATATTATCAACTTTAATTAATTATTAAATTATCAAAAGTATATTGTAACAATGGCTCAATATATAATATCTTTTCCAAAATCTCTCATAGAGGCGTTCCACCCAAACCCGGGACACAGCCCTTATTATGTATACTTCGGCTGACAGGCCAAACCGAAGGGCTGTTTTTCTCATCAAAATTTATTGAACAAAAAGGTTT
>NW_026091129.1:0-11432 GCF_024586455.1 Bactrocera neohumeralis
TCAAGTTGACATAAGACCATAACGGCAGTGCATTTGGAAAAATTCCATAATTTTACATTTAGGTATAAAACCGACTTTCTGGCATGTGCACATTTAGAAATCCATATCAAGTTGCCTCAAATTATTAAATTTACATATTAAAGTTAATTAACTTTCTTCATCTAACTAAAGTTGTCATAAAGCCAAAACAGCAGTGCATTTGGAAAAATTCCACAATTTTACATTTAGGTATAAAACCGACTCTCTTGCCTGTACACATTTAGAAATCCATATCAAGCTGTTTCAAATTATAAGATTCACATATTAAAGTTAATTAACTTTCTTCATCTTACCAAAGTTGTCATAAAGCCATAACGGCAGTGTATTTGGAAAAATTCCACAATTTTACATTTAGTTATAAAACCGATTTTCCTGCATTTAAACATTTAGAAATCCATATCGAGTTGATTCAAATCATTAACGTCACATATTCAAGTTAATTAAACTTCGTCATATTACAAAAGTTGGCATAAAGCCAAAACGGCAGTGCATTTGGAAAAATTCCACAATTTTTCATTTAGGTATAAAACCGACTTTCTTGCATGCACACATTTAGAAATCCATATCAAGTTGCTTCAAATTATTAAATTCAAATATTAAAATTAATTAACCTTCGTCATCTTACTGAAGTTGGCATAAAGCCATAACGGCAGCGCATTTGGAAAAATTCCACAATTTTGCATTTAGGTATAAAACCGACTTTCCTGCATGTACACATTCAGAAATCCATATCAAGTTAATTTAAAGTTAATTAATCTACTCAAGTTGACATATTAAAGTTAATTAACTTTCTTCATTTCACCATCTTACTCAAGTTCGCATAAAGCCAAAACGGCAGTGCATTTGGAAAAATTCCACAATTTTACATTTAGGTATAAAACCGATTTTCTGGCATGTACACATTTAAAAATCCATATCAAGTTGTTTCAATTTATTAAATTCACATATTAAAGCTAATTAACCTTCGTCATCTTACTCAAGTTGGCATAAAGCCATAACAACAGTGCATTTGGAAAAATTCCACAATTTTTCATTTAGGTATAAAACCGATTTTCTTGCATGTACACATTAAGAAATCCATACGAAGTTGCTTCAAATTATTAAAGTCACATATTAAAGTTAATTAACCCTTATCATCTTACTCAAGTTGACATAAGACCATAACGGCAGTGCATTTGGAAAAATTCCATAATTTTACATTTAGGTATAAAACCGATTTTCTAGCATGTACACGTTTAGAAATCCATATCAAGTTGCTTCAAAACATTAGCTTCACATATTAAAGGTCATTAACCTTCTTCATTTTACAGAAGTTCGCATAAAGCAAAACGGCAGTGCATTTGGAAAAATTCCACAATTTTTCATTTAGGTATAAAAACGAATTTCAGGCATGTCACATTTAGAAATCCATATCAAGTTCTTGCAAATCATTAGTTCACATATTAAAGTTAATTAATCCATCTTACAGAAGTTCGCATAAAGCAACAGTGCATTTAAAAAATTCCACAATTTTTCATTTAGGAATAAACCCGATTTTCCTGCATTTAAACATTTAGAAATTTATTGCTTCAAATCATTAGCTTCACATATGAAAGTTAATTAACCTTCGTCATCTTACAGAAGTTCGCACAAAGCAACAACGGCAGTGCATTTGGAAAAATTTCACAATTTTTCATTTAGGTATAAAACCGATTTTCCTGCATTTAATCATTTTGAAATCCATATCAAGTTGATTCAAATCATTAGCTTAACATATTAAAGTTAATTAACCTTCGTCATCTTACAGAAGTTCGCATAAAGCAAAACGGCAGTGCATTTGGAAAAATTCCACAATTTTTCATTTAGGTATAAAACCGAATTTCTGGCATGTTCACATTTAGAAATCCATATCAAGTTGCTCCAGATCATTAGCTTCACATATTAAAATTAATTAACCTTCGTCATCTTACAGAAGTTCGCATAAAGCAACAACGGCAGTGCATTTGGAAAAAATTCCACAATTTTTCATTTAGGTATAAAACCGAATTTCTTGCATGTTCACATTTAGAAATCCATATCAAGTTGCTGCAAATCATTAGCTTAACATATTAAAGTTAATTAACCTTCTTCATTTTACAGAAGTTGGCATAAAGCCAAAACGGCCGTGCATTTGGAAAATTTCCGCAATTTTTCATTTAGGTATAAAACCGAATTTTCTTGCATGCATTCACATTTAGAAATCCATATCAAGTTGCTTCAAATCATTAGCTTCACATATTAAAGTTAATTAACCTTCGTCATCTTACAGAAGTTAACATAAAAAAAACGGCAGTGCATTTGGAAAAATTCCACAATTTTTCATTTAGGTATAAAACCGACTTTCTTGCATGTACACATTTAGAAATCCATATCAAGTTGCTGCAAATCATTAGCTTCACATATTAAAGTTAATTAACCTTCATCATCTTACAGAAGTTCGCATAAAGCAGAAACGGCAGTGCATTTGGAAAAATTCCACAATTTTTCATTTAGGTATAAAAGCGAATTTCTGGCATGCTCACATTTAGAAATCCATATTAAGTTGCTTCAAATCATTAGCTTCACATATTAAAGTTAATTAACCTTCGTCATCTTACAGAAGTTCGCATAAAGCAAAACGGCAGTGCATTTGGAAAAATTCCACAATTTTTCATTTAGGTATAAAACCGAATTTCTGGCATGTTCACATTTAGAAATCCATATCAAGTTGCTTCAAATCATTAGCTTAACATATTAAAGTTAATTAACCTTCTTCATTTTACAGAAGTTGGCATAAAGCCAAAACGACAGTGCATTGGGAAAAATTACAGAATTTTACATTTAGGTATAAAACCGAATTTCTGGCATGTTCACATTTAGAAATCCATATCAAGTTGCTCCAGATCATTAGCTTCACATATTAAAGTAAATTAACCTTCATCATCTTACAGAAGTTCGCATAAAGCAGAAACGGCAGTGTCATACCTTACCTACACACCACATCATCATTACATTCCACATCACACGCACACAAATACTACAACATCACCATTTCAACATACCAAAAAAAAGGAACAAAAGGAACGGACGGACAAGGCACCGCCTCTTTCGCATTTTCGATACGAACGCGCAAACATCCATTCGCCTTTCCGTTGCGTTTTTCTCATACAAGGTAAGTGCCGCGAAACCTTAAAAAACCTGCGCTATATTGAAACATGGTCCTTCGAGCCGTAACGGACGGCACAAGTGGTGATAAAAAATTAATAAAAAACAAAAATACAAACTGTGGAAAAAATTTTTTTGGAAAAAACCAAAAATATATCGGGTGATTTTTTTGAGGTTAGGATTTTCATGCATTAGTATTTGACAGATCACGTGGGATTTCAGACATGGTGTCAAAGAGAAAGATGCTCAGTATGCTTTGACATTTCATCATGAATAGACTTAGCCTTAGCCACAACGTCGAATTTTCAGTGAATGGGCCCTAGAAAAGTTGGCAGAAAATCCGCTTTTTTATCGACAAATTTTGTTCAGCGATGAGGCTCATTTCTGGTTGAATGGCTACGTAAATAAGCAAAATTGCCGCATTTGGGGTGAAGAGCAACCAGAAGCCGTTCAAGAACTGCCCATGCATCCCGAAAAATGCACTGTTTGGTGTGGTTTGTACGCTGGTGGAATCATTGGACCGTATTTTTTCAAAGATGCTGTTGGACGCAACGTTACGGTGAATGGCGATCGCTATCGTTCGATGCTAACAAACTTTTTGTTGCCAAAAATGGAAGAACTGAACTTGGTTGACATGTGGTTTCAACAAGATGGCGCTACATGCCATACAGCTCGCGATTCTATGGCCATTTTGAGGGAAAACTTCGGAGAACAATTCATCTCAAGAAATGGACCCGTAAGTTGGCCACCAAGATCATGCGATTTAACGCCTTTAGACCATTTTTTGTGGGGCTACGTCAAGTCTAAAGTCTACAGAAATAAACCAGCAACTATTCCAGCTTTGGAAGACAACATTTCCGAAGAAATTCGGGCTATTCCGGCCGAAATGCTCGAAAAAGTTGCCCAAAATTGGACTTTCCGAATGGACCACCTAAGACGCAGCCGCGGTCAACATTTAAATGAAATTATCTTCAAAAAGTAAATGTCATGAACCAATCTAACGTTTCAAATAAAGAACCGATGAGATTTTGCAAATTTTATGCGTTTTTTTTAAAAAAAAAGTTATCAAGCTCTTAAAAAATCACCCGATATAAAAAACGGTGGTGAAGTGAACAAAAACGGCCGTTTGTGGAAAAAAAAAAATATATATATAAAAAGCGGTGGTGAAGTGAACAAAAAAGGCCGTTTGTGGAAACGGTGAAAAAATCCTGTAACAAAAAAAAAAAAAGAACAGTTGGTGACAAGAGCGAAAGGTACCGGTAGGGCAAAACGTTACAAAGAAAAAAAAAACGAATGTACCGGTAGTGCCAGAAACAAAAGAAAAAAAAAAAGTATATATGTATATGGGCATTTTCACAAAAAGGTCCACCACGCGTGCAAAATTCAAACAATTCCTGAAAACTTTCTGTTGATGAATAATAAATCTCAAATGTGTTTATTTTATAAATATAAAGGAATTTTTATTTTCTTCTAATTTTGAGCCGAAATATACAACGAATACACAAAATTTACAAAAATCTGACTTTTTTGACCAAATATACCAACGTTTTTCCTTGTTATATTCCCTAATTCAAAGTAATACTATGATGTTTTTATAATTTAAAAATCTTCTGCTGATAGTAACATAATGTTCAACAAGCAGACAGACTGAGTGGAGATCGAATAACGGTAGTTTTTTGTGTTTGCTTTTGCTTATATTCGTATGTCGCGTCCGTTACCGAAAAACAGCATTTATTGTTCTCATTAGTGAACAAAGTGTTGAAGTGTAAATTGCTTTCAGACTAAAAGCAGATACATTATTTCACTTAAAAAAAGTAATATTTGGCTCTCGGCAAAAACGATTAAAAAAATTTATTGGTGTTTGAAATTCGTCGCGTCCGTTACCGTAAACCTTAAATATTAAATAAAGTTGTAGAAATTGCATAAAATTAAAATTTTATTGATGGCAAAAACGGCAAAAGAAACAAGAAAAGCAATAACAATGAAGTATAGAGAGAAAATGAAAGAAAACGTCGAGAAATGGCAGGAATACAAGAAGAAAGAAGCAAAACGAAAGCAAGAGTACCGAAAAAGATTATCGCAAAAAATGAAAAGTGATAGTAATTTATTAGAAAAGAAGAAAGAAAAGGACTCAGAAGAAAGGATCAACTTTTCAAAGCCGAATATACCGAAGAAAAAGTCTGCAAAACTATTTTTATTCGTTCTAAGCCAACTTACATTCAGTTAATCAATAATTTACGACACAATATGTGTGTCTGTAAGTACCATGCTAATTTTATTTTTCTACTAGAAGGCTGTGCAAAGATTATACCGCAGATTCCTGCCAAAGCTGAATTATTTCTTACATCAGTTTGCTGCGACGTTATGAATGAAAAGTGCATGGCTAATAATTGTGACAGCTGTGTACGCGATATTAAAGACGATCTAGTTCCAATACAGTTTATTAACTTTAAACTACACTATTGGTCCATTAATCGACTTAATTCATGATATAGAGATTCAGCTACCAGCTTTTAAAATGCATTGTTTTGTTAAACGTCACCAACAAAATTACTTTACTAAAAAAAAATGTAACAGCTAATGAAATTGTTATGCAAGTTGATTTTGCTGAAAATTATCGCTTGACATTCCAAAACGAAGTTCAAGATGCCCACTTTAGTTATAGCCAAGTAACAGTGTTTACGTGCGTAGCTTGGGTTCTTGGTGAAACCAAGTCTTTTGCTGTTATCAGTGATAGATTGACCCACAGTAAATTCGACGTTTATTGCTTTATTTCCAAAATTATCAATATATTACAAAACCAGTACAAAGGAGTTACCAGCATTTATATTTTCTCTGATGGAAGCACTTCCCAATTCAAAAATAAATTTATTCTTTCTAGTATTCCAAGACTTGCAGCTGAATTTAATTGCGGAATCTTAGAGTGGAATTTTTTTGCCACTTCACATGGCAAAGGTGCTGTAGACGGAATAGGTGCCGTAGTTAAACGAAAAGTCTGGCAAATCGTTAAAGCAAAAAATATTGTTCTCGGTGATGCTTCATGCTTCTATGAATGTGCTAAGAACAACATTCATGGAGTTAACATTTTGTATATCTCTGGAACACAAATTGATAGTTTTTGTAATCAACTGTCAGAGTTATGGCAAAATATTCCAAATATCAAAGGAGTTAAGAGTTTGCATTGGTTTTCATATTTCGACAGTAAATTTATTGAAGTTGCTCGGACCGCCTATTCATTCAAGAAAATAATTAAAATAGACCATACTAAAAACTAATAACTTTCTTCTTAATTTTTAAGTAATTTTTTTTTTTTTTTTTTTATTTTGTTTTGCTTAATTTTCAATAAAATTGAAGTGTTATAATGAAAAAATTGTATTTCTTTGTTCTTGGAAGATTTTGTCGCGTCCGTTATGTCGCGTCCGTATTTCTTCTATACTCAATTAAAAAAAACTAAGGGAAAATTAACATATTTCATAAACCTACGAATAACAGTCATCTGTTCGCATTTATTAATATATATATTTTTATATATATATAAATCCTTAATTTGCTGAATTTTGTATATTTCTGAATGCGCCTCAAAAAAACTTCTATTTTTTGTCGCGTCCGTATCACTTTATAATTGCTTATAACTACGTACTCATTTGTAGTAGAACCTTCCCGTAAATATTAAAATCTAGTACTGCGTCAGCCCTTCAAAACAATGTCAATATATATAAACTTTTCCTTTGTCTTCTTTGTTTTGGACGCACTTAAAAGCGTACGAATGTCGCGTCCGTTACCGTGAAAATGCCCATATGTATGTACATATATATATATATTACCAGGATGTGTACAAGTAAAGCGGTGGCATATTACAAGTGAAAAAAAAAAAACTGCGGAAAATAACACAGAAACACATATATACATAACAATAAGAAACAAGTGTACAGTGAGGTGAAATTTATATACTAAAAAATATATACAAGAATAACAAACGGGCGCGTTGGAAAAATTAACAAAAAAAATAATAAAAACGGGCGCGAAACTAAATCAATATAAAACATACAAACAACAAATACCAACGCGGGAGCAAAACCAACTGCGCACCTAAACATCTGGACATCTCAGAGACCTGCACACTACCAACAAAGGAGACGAGCACAGGAAAACAAAATAATAACAGCTGACCGCCTTTAGGAGGGAAGGCCACGGACAACAGAACGAAAAAACATAGCGCATACACTTATACCCCCCACAGAAAACACAAAAAAAGACCCTTGAAGCGCGTCAAAGTAAGTAAATCGTTTTCATTTTCATTATATATATATATGTATGTTTGTACTGGCAAAACCTAAAAAAATCCGTTTAAACAGGTTTAAAAACGGATGCCAATAATACAAAAAAAAAATATATATATCGGTATTATACTTCCCCAGCCCTATAACGGAGCAAACGGAAAAACCGATATACAAAAAATTAAAAACATTAAAACATATGTAATATCACTTTACTAATATTATTGCTGCATTTTCATGCGATTATACATTTGTGTACATATACACACATACAACAATACAATATACGTGGCATATACTTTGTTAGCTGCTATGCTCCTCCCAGCGCCTCAATTAAAGATTTTGAAGAATTCCTCTTGGAACTTGTTCTAGAAACCAGAGGCAAAGCACCAATTGTAATCGCAGGCGACTTCAATGCGTGGTCGACCGCTTGGGGTAGTAGGCGCACAAACCATCGTGGGCGTCTACTACTTGAATTCCTCGGCCAAACAAATCTTACGATCCTGAATAGCGGTACGCAAAATACATTTCAAAGGAAACAAAGGCTCTATAATCGATCTCATGTTCGCCAACGACGCCCTTAGTAGGCACATCAAGTGGGCGGTGTCGGACATATTTACAAATAGTGACCACATGGCTATTATTGCTGAAGTCTCATATGCCGAAGGGTCGGAACGCCGCGGCAGGAGCATATGCCAAAAACGAACTTGGAAAGAAAAAGACTTTGATGCTGAACTTTTTGGGATGGTCTGGAGTTCAGAAAATATACAAGGCGAAGACGCCATGCACCTGGTATCCGCAGTTCGTCAAAAATTGTCTACAGCTTGCGACGCAACCATGCGTAGGACAGCACACCGCAACAACCGAAGGCCAGTGTATTGGTGGAATGAAGAGATAGCTAAGCTCAGAAAACTCTGCAACTCAGCTAGACGCCGCCTACAACGTAATCAGAGTGAAGAAAATGAAAGCAGTCTCAGGAATTTATTTAAAAGTCAAAAGAAGCTTCTGAAGTCAGCCATCGGTCGCAGTAAAAAGAAGTGTTTTGAAAAACTCTGTGAGGAAGCAAACGAAGACCCCTGGGGAACAGCATATAAAATATGTATGTCAAAATTCAAAAACAAGGCACAACAGCCCAAAAGTGCATCCTTCATGAGAAATGTCGTCGAAACTTTGTTCCCAAAACACGACAGTATTTCTTATGCTAAGCCTCGAACCGAAGTCATAGAGCCACCACTGCTGGTTAGTGAAGAAGAAATATTGGCCATAGCCGGAAAAATTAAAAGCAGCAAAGCGCCTGGATTAGATGGCATTCCAAACAGAGCCCTAAAGGAGGCCATGATTCTGAAACCTAAATTATTCGTAAAAATGTACAATGCGTGCTTAAAAGAAGGAACATTTCCCGACCCATGGAAAGTCCAGCGATTGGTTCTACTCCCTAAACCAAAAAAGCCTCCGGAGGAACCATCTTCATATCGACCTCTGTGCATGCTTGACACTATTGGCAAAGTTTATGAAAGCATAGTTAGAAACCGCTTGGAGATAGCAATCCAGAAAGCCGGCGGATTATCAGAAAGACAATACGGCTTTATGAAAAAGAGGTCCACCATTGACGCACTATACGATGTCGTTGACACCGCGAAATGCGCAGTAAGTGGCAAGCGATGGAAAGGCGGAACAAAAAAATTTTGTGCGCTGGTCACCCTGGATGTGAAGAATGCCTTTAACTCAGCAAAGTGGACAAACATAATTAAAGCTCTGTATGACATAAGCACTCCTCAATATCTGATGGAAATTGTCATAAGTTATTTCGAAAACAGGCGACTGTTATTTGATACAGATGAAGGCACAAAGAGCTACTCTATCTCGAGTGGAGTACCGCAAGGCTCGGTACTAGGCCCCCTTTTATGGAACATAATGTATGATGGGGTGCTAAGGAGACACCAACCGAAAGATATTAAATTAGTGGCATACGCAGACGACCTTATTGTGGTAGCAGTTGCCAAACACCTCGATGACCTCCGGAGCAAATGCAACGAGTGCATTAACGGTCTGCGCCAATGGTTCTCCTCAATGAGTTTAGAACTGGCGGAACAAAAGACTGAAGTCTTGCTCATAAGCACAAGAAAAGTGGAGGAAAGTATATCTCTCACCATAGGGGAATGCCAGATTCATTCACAGCCACACCTAAAATATTTGGGAGTAATAGTAGACTCAAGGCTCAAATTTAAGGACCACTTAGAATACACTGCAGGTAAAGCGAACAAAATCCTGAATGCCTTATCAAGAATGATGGCAAATAAAGGCTGCGTGCGTTCCACCCGGCGTTTTTTACTAGCAAAGGTAATGAGATCGGTTGTATTATATGCGGCTCCAATATGGATCCAGGCGCTAGGCATCAAAGCATATGCCAGACAAATAAACACAGCGCACAGGCTGTCGGCACTAAGAGTTATCAGTGCTTTCCGAACAATTTCAAGCGAGGCTGCTGAAGTAATAGCCAGTATGATGCCCATTGACATCCAGGGTGACGAATACGAGCGAGTGTACAAATTATCAGGGCCAACTACAGAAGCCAAAAGAAGAGAGAGAGTGAAAAGCTTAACAATATGGCAGCAGCGGTGGGAAACCTCACATAAAGGACGGTGGACCTACAGACTCATACCGAATGTCCATTCCTGGATCGACAGACGACATGGGGACCTGGATTTCCACCTAACCCAAATATTAAGGGGACATGGATGCTTTAGAAGCTATCTATACAGATTCCAGCACGACATTAGTCCGAATTGTCCGTCGTGTTCAGAGTGCTGTGAAGACTCTGAGCATGTTTTCTTTTATTGCCCGCGCTTTACAAGTGCAAGGCAAAAACTTAAAACTACACTCGGTGGTAGTTTTACGGTGGAAAATTTGACGACACTCATGTGTCAGTCCACTGAGAACTGGAGAGCTGTCAGCGAAGCGGCAGCTTCAATCATGACAAAATTGAGACATATAGACCAGAGTAGGCGTCAGTCAGTCCGTGCCATAGAAGAGACTTAAATGTCTTATCACTCCCACGAAGTAATACTTAATCAGGTGGTTCCGTGGGAGAGTCTGGAGTTGGGAGTAGGTTAGCTTTAGCGGATTAAAGTTCCGCACTCCGGCTTTTGATGCTTCCCCCTACTTTAAAAAAAAAAAAAACAAAAAAAAAACACATACAACACTACAAATATACAAATTCAAGTATCTACTTGCACTATCTCCCGCAATACCCCTTCTGCTTCCTAAAGCAGTAAGCAGGATTGCTTATAAAAACGCAAGCTAAGGCAGATCTATAACAAAAGCGAAAAATAATAACAAAAAAAGAGAAGGAAATTAATATAATACAAACATACATATATACACGTTCTATTGGTACATACAAATTTGAATATTTACACATACTATACATCTATATAAAAGCCGTAAGCATAAGCGCAGACGGCAAAAATACCTGCGATATATTGGAAAACCAACAAATTATGCGGGTTAAATAAAATTCACCACATTACATAAATATCGCTTCAAAGTCCACATTGGCATCCATCTGGCAATACCCCTTGTTCTTTGACCGTCAAAAACAAGCAGGTTTGCATATAAAAGCATAATACATACATACATATATACATATGCATGTACAAAGTGCAGTGATCTCTGCTCGAGCTCTCACTAGCCCATAAGATAATTGCGAAAGATACGCTTATAGGCATACCCTATAAGAATTACGGGTACAAAATATATATAAAAGAAACAAAATAAATAATAATAAATAAATATTATATATACATAGATATTTACAAAAAAAATATATATATATTACATATATATATATATATATACATATACTCACAAAATATATATATATACGTATTTATATATTCATATGCGCATATAGGAAACATTTTCTGCTGCGGTAATTACAATCTAATTGAAGTA
>NW_026091130.1:0-11978 GCF_024586455.1 Bactrocera neohumeralis
TCCCTTTCTAAGCGTTTGGGAGCGCACCAAACCCCTCGCCACGATATCAAAATCGTGCTTTAACACCAGGTGGGCAAAAAGGTATATTTCACTACATTCAGTAAATTAAGCTTCCACGATGAAATATCCCCAAATGGGTTGAGGCTGATCGACTTCAACAGGGCCCGAAATATGGTTATCGGTAGTACTAGATTCCAGCAACAAAATTTATCAGCTACCTGGCTGTCTCCGGATCGAAAAACAGACACCAGATGCTCTTCGATAGACGGAAGACCGTCTATCTTAGATGTGCAGCTCAAGGTCTAACATTCGGACCCTATCTTATGGCAGCAAGATTCGATTTTCTGTGTACATGTAAAAAAAAACGCACGCCAACAAACACAAGGAAGGTTCGACATCAGGAAACTGCAAAATCACAACAGACTGTAAAAACGATTTTCTACGGTTTGCTCCCTGCTCTCTAAGAGCACTCGTCAACAACTCGGTATTAGGGAACTGTGGGACAGCATTTCAAGATCCTTACCTGCACTGCAACCAAAATTATTGGTTTTCGGAGGGTGCAAAAAAAACAGCTGGTACGATGAGAGTGCCGTGTCAAGCGGAAAAGAAAATAGTCTACCTACCTCCCAACATTACGATCGACCACAACACGTGCGGGATGGGATGAAATACCGGGAGTTGAACAGAACGAGACGCATTTGCAGGACAGAGGAAGAAAGGCAGAAATGCGTGAGTATGAAAGAGCGACAAAGCTGACCAGATCATACTCTTATGGGGCCCAAATAGATGAACTAGACCGATTCCCAGTGCATACTAAAATTATGGAGGAACCTCCTCAGCCTGCTAAATGTGCCCACTGAAAGTACAACGTCAGGAGAAGGCGAACCCGATTCCCAATCGATGACAATAAACAGGCGTTCCCATTTCCCGAACGTGAAGAGTTCGAATGGCAGAAGAAGGAACAACCAAAAGCGGCAGGGGCCCGATGGATTGCCAGCTTTTCACTCACGACACCGAAAGAACTGATAACGAGCATGCATCAGCTTCTTTGTAAAATATGGCCGCGATAGCATTCCCAACGATTGGAATTTAATTATGCTCTGCCTAATCCACAAAAAAGTGACACCACAATCTGCGCCAACTACCGTGGGATAAGCCTACTCAATATCGTGTATAAGGTTCTATCGGTCACTGCGTGAAGATTTCAAAGCCCCGTCCTGTATTAGTATGGCTTTAGACCTGGAAAATCGACAACTAATATTCTGATATTCATTATTCGCCAAAGACCCGTAAAAATAATATCGAAACACACACCACCTCTTCGTTGATTTAAAGCCGCTTTCGACAGCACGAAAAGGAGCTGCCTTTATGCTGCGATGTCTGAGTTTGGTATCCCTGCAAAACTAATACGGCTGTGTAAAGCTGACGTTGAGCAACATTAAAGCTCCGCCAGGATCGGAAGACCTCTCCGGCCGTTTCGATACCAAACGAGATTTCAGACAAGGCGACTCTCTTTCGTGGTGACTTCTTCAACACTTCTGGAAAGAAATAATTCGACTGCAGAACTTAATCGGCAGGTAAAATCTTGTATAAGAGTGTACAGCTGCTAGCGTATGGCGATGATATTGATATCATCGGTCTCAACTTTACCCGCGCCTGGGATGTCCGATAACCATCGACGCATCGAAAAAATCGATGTTCCTTTCCGATGCATCGAAAAAATCCGATGTTTCAAAGGCATTCGATGTATTCGATGCATCGATGTATTTCCAGAAACATCGGATAACTTTTTTTGCCGGGCTTTACTTGAAACATTGTGTAAACGTTTAACAAAAATAAAAGTGTGGAAAGAATAAAATATAAATTTTACTATTATCTTAATACGGAATTGATTGGAAAGTAAGTATCGTAATGGAATAAGTTGATGTTTTTGTATGGTAATATTGTTGTTTAGAAAACAAGGCATTGCTCAAAAAAGCGGCGTATGGAATTTTATGACAAAGAAGAAGAAACAACGGCAAAGTGCAGACTTTGCCGAAAAACATGTAAAATGTGCGGAAATACAGCCAACCTGATGGGGCACCTAAAAAAATATTCATAAGGGCAGCTTTCAAGAGCTTACCGATGATGAAGCTTCAACCAAAAATTAGTTCTTTACCCTCAACAAGTTTTAAATCTATAAAGGAACCCACTAAAAAGCAGATAGAAGTGACGCCCTTGAAAGAACCTGAAAATAAAACTGTTGGTCCACCAAAACGCCAAAAAATTCATCAGCTAGTTTTGAAGGGATTTATGCTTTTCTCGACCAATGGTGACAAAACTATTAAAATTAATAATGCCTTAATATATATGGTGTGTAAGGATAATCAGCCATTTACTATTGTAGAGAACGAAGGCTTTCGCAATTTCCTTAAAGTGATTGAGCCGCGTTATAAACTTCCCAATAAAACAACACTCACTCGTTGGGTTGATGACAAATACGCCGCCCTATCAGGAATCATCCGTGAAAAGTTGTCGGACATTGAAAATCTGACTTTGACAACTGACATGTGGTCAGAATCCCGATGTCCATGGGGAGCTTTCTTGGAGTCACAGCTCATTTCGGTGTTGGCAGTGAGTTGTTTTCTATCACTCTGGGAGTAAGCCAATCAAATGAACGCCATACATCACAGCACATTGCTGAAATACTGCTGAACACTTGCGATTGAATGGAGTAACAAGACAAATTTCGGCTGTGGTGACAGGATGTCCTGAAATATGGTGAAAGCTATGAAGCTAGCCTTTGGTAAAAAGCACATACCTTGTTTTGCTCATATTTTAAACTTGTTTTACAAAATTCAATAGAACAATGCAAACCACTACGCGAGTTAATAAGCAAAGTCAAAGATGTTGTGACGTGGTTTTAAACAGAGCAAACATAGCAAACAACGAACTCCGTAAATCAACCTCAGACAAACTAAATTAATTCAACGGGTTGCCTACTAGATGGAATAGCACATATTATATGATTGACGATTCATCGAACTTCGTGAGATTGTTAACAATATAATCATCAGACACAAAATACCAGCTATGCTGCATGCGTCAGAACTTGCACATCTAAGTTCAGTTTCCACAGGTACTACGTCAATGAGCTGCTACGAAGGGAGGTCTCAGGTAAATGTACACTAGCAGCAAAGTAATACCCACTTATTCATTGCCTCGTTTTAAAATTAAGCCTCTGAGCTTCGACGACGATTGCCAAAGAGCTACAGTCTCTGGTTCTTAAGGAGATTCAGAAGAGAATGGTGTCATCGAAAACGTAACTCCCTCGCTATAGCCAGTATTGGACCCCCAGATTCAAGAAAATGCATTTTACGGATCCCGCTTGCATGCTGCTGTAGGAAAAATAAAAAGATCTCATAAAGCCGCAGCCCACAACACGACCAAAGATTCCAGGTCATCAAGGAACTTTCTGATAAAAATGGATAACTATTCATTGTGGGGAGGACCACCACAAGCTAGTCCATAAAGTTGGAAATTGTCAAAGGCCGATGACACTATTTTTCAGTGAGCACAGCCATATATCTACGTTGCCCAGTGGTAGACTCACTGAAAACCCATTGGAAATTTGGAAGGACTTGGAGATACAGGCTCCACAATTGAAGCCAATCGCATATAAATATTTGACCATGGTGGGAACGTCGGTCCCGTCAGAGCGACTATTTTCAGCTGTGGCGTCATCAACTCAGCAGAGGAAATAGGCTTAAGAGCAAGAGATTAAACAAGAAAAGCTTTTATTTTTGCAAACTATCCTAAGGAATATTGGTATTAATAAAGAAGGACATTATTTTTATTATTATAATTCTATTATTTATAATTCCATTTTTCTTAAATTTAAAAAAAAATACTCGATTTTGAAAAACATCGATGTTTCTTAAACGATGCACATCGAACTTTTATCGATGCATATATTCGATGCATTGAATCGGAAAAAAAATCGATGTATTTCCGCAATGGACACCCCTACCCGCGCCGTTGGTTCTGCTTTCTCCAGACTGAACGAGAAAGCAAAGAAACTGGGTCGAAATATCTCACTGTCATCAAACAAAGCAGTCGTCGCACTCGCGAAACTTCGGCTCTCACGTCACTGTTGACAGTCTTAACTGAAGTCGTAAGATAACAGTTTCGTCTATCTAGGAACCCGAAAGTCAAACTCCTTCAACAACGTCAGCCTGGAGCCAGCAGGATAACTCTTGCCAACAGGTGCTACTTCGGACTGAGCAGGCAATTGAAAAGTAAAGTCCTCTCTCGACGAACAAAAACTAAACTCTATAAGTCACTATATGGTGCAGAGGCTTGGACGATGACAACAACTGATGAGTCGGTAAGGTAGAAAGGTTCTGCGAAAAGATTTATGGTCCTTTGCGCGTTGGCCACGGCGAATATCGCATTCGATGGAACGATGAGCTGTATAGGATATACGGCAAGCGAATTAAAGACAGCAACTATACTGGCTGGGTCATGTTGCACGAATGAATGGGAAACACTCCAGCTCTGAAGTTGCCGACACAGTACCGCCGGGGCAGAGGAAAGAACTCTGCTCCATTGGAAAACCAAGTGAGAAGGACCTGGCTTCGCTTGGATATCCAATTGGCGCCACTCAACGAAAAGAAGAAACGACTGGCGCGCTGTCGTTAACTCGGCTATAATCGCGAAAGCGGTGTCTACGCCAGTAAAAAGAAGAAGATAACAAAATGCATGTCACTGTCAATATACTTAACACAAATATTTTCGAATTTCCGGTTTACTTTATACAGCATATTTCGGTCAATAAGAAAGTGAAAATAAGAGAGAGTGTTTTAACAATAACAATGTATCTTTGTCCCTAAAATTGATAAAATCGGGTGAAAACTTGCCCTAGCCTAGCCTAACTAATATCGCGAGTTGGCCGGTTGAAGTTCAGGGAAAATATTATTAGTACATATGTATGTACATATGTACATATATGGCTTCTGTTAATTGTATGTCATTTTACCAGAAATGGATCAGCCACAGCCCTTATACCACATACAATGCATACTTATATCTTATATGAAACACTATTTCGGTATGTCCGCGCATAGCGTCCGAACCACAGCATGAAAAGACGTGAAAATTTTTCCTTTAGTCCTGGAGAAGGTCCTAACGGCGGCTTGTTTTTTTTAATCACGCTCGATTTCGCAATTTTTGTAAATACATACATATATGTATGTATATTTATAACTCAAGAACAGCTGAACGGATTTGACAAATTGGTGATGAGGTAGCTGAAACTTCGGGACGTGCATAAAGCTACTTTCTTTCGTTTTATGTTAAAAGCCAAAACAATTCATAAACAAAGAAAAGTACACATAAGTATATCAAGACATAAGCATGGGTTCAATATTCGTGTAGGAATCATTTCAAAATTTGGATACTTCAAACAAAAAAAAAATAACATCACACAGCTACTGACAGACTATAAAAATGTTTGTTTACGAAAGTTGAAGTTTGTGATTGTGTACTTGGAAACTTCTTGGCCGTATTTTGATCGATATCGTTAAAGTTCCTGATTGTGTATTTGGAAATTTTCATCAATTATATGTAATTAACATGCCTACAAAAAGGAAAAGGTCACAATCAAGGAACACTTCTTAGGGCAAGAGAAACAAGAAATCGTGAGAAGACGATAATGAAGAACAACATGAAAGACGACTTTTAAACATAAGAGACAGAAAAACAGCAGTAAGGCTGAGCCAGCCCGAATCGGGATCATAGAGGTTTGAATTTCGATATGCAAAAATATGTGTTCAATTATGATCCTATGTACAGCTGAATATAATTTACATTCAAAAATCAATATTGGTCATATGGATGTGATTTGCTTATATTGTAATGCGGAAAGAATTCTAAACGATGCCCAGGAATCTGCTGCCGCAACGGAAGGTGTCTGCCAACACTTCGTGAGCCACCTGAGTCGCTGTTAAGTTTGACGTACAACTCTTGCTTTCAAATGACACCTTTTGAAGCAACTAAAGTAGTAACAGAAGAAGGGTATATGCCTATATTCAAAATTCAAGGACAGATTTGCCATCGAATAGGATCGCTGTTATCTGAACCTGATTAGAATCCGCAATATTTACAGATACATATATTTTACAGGATGTTCAGACTGTTCAAAGTTGTGGGAGCATTCCAGGCGTAAACCGCGGTATTGTGGGCGTTTTACAACAAATGCTACATGACAGAAACAGCTTAGTACTCATGTTTACGAATGCTCTTGAAGGAATGCACAATAATGATTATAAAATGTTCATAAGAGCAGACAAAACACCAGTGGGAGACCACAAACGACGCTACAATGCACCAACATCAAACGAAGTTGCAACTATGATTGTCGGCAATGAGTTTGATAAAAGGGATTTTTTTCTTCACAAACAAAGTAACAGCGTACATCCGAAACTCACCGGTCATATGACGCTCTGCAATACCCGTTGCTTTCTTGGGAAGACGAAGACGGATACAATTTGGACGTGTATCAAATTGACTCTGTAACACATGCACCCAACAACAAGAAAGTTTCAGCAATGAATGTTTACGCTTATCGCATAATGATAAGAAAAGGTCATCATCACCTTTTACGTTGTGGACGATGTTTGCTACAGTTTCTTGCCGACATGTACGCAAGATTTGAAAGTGAGCGTCTTTTATTCTTAAGAATGAATCAAAAGAAATTCCGTGCAGAAGAATTCGTTCACCTCCAAGATGATGGGAATGCAGAAGATATTGGGCAAATGGTAATTCCACCTTGCTCATTTACTTACGTAAGAAATATTCGGTGAAGTTAGATGCTTAATGTGCACGATTGAGTGGCAGAAAACATACCCAGCGGATTATGGTAGACATTGGTAAGAGAGCAAGGTAAACGATGCAGCATGATTGTATCGCTTACTCCGACCGATGAAAATTAACACGGCGATGTCCTACGAAAAGTAACAGTTCACCACTTTCGCTTACCATAGGGACGAAGAATTCCAAACAATTCGATTCTTATCAAAGAAAAAAATCGTTCTGATCATTATTGACATAGAAAAGAATGGTTTTCTTAAGGCCTGACAAAGATATTAATCCGCTCTTATTTAAAGTCGTTGAAACCATGATCCACGGTTTTATAAATTTCGTTGAAAGTTGAAAAAACGCAAAATTTATGTGCTTTCAAAAAAGAATTTTTTTCAAAGTTTTTAATTTTGTGGGGAAGCACCATATAATCCTCTGCTTTTTTTTAAGAATTAGCAACTCTGTGAAATCAATAAAATATGTATTTGCAAATAAGTACATTAACAAAGGATGACTTTTTTGATAATCGGTGAACACATCCGAAAATGATGAAAATAAGTTTTAACATTCTCAAAAGAGTTGAAATCTCGTATGTACATACTTTGGAAATTTTGGGCTTTTATAAATTTCCAACAATGATAAAAACGCGTGAAAATCTTCGAAAACGGCCAAAAATATAGTTCAGAAACGCATTAGCAGCAAAGTGCAAATACTACACTTCATTTTTTTTAATTTATTCAGAATATCCGTTTATTTTTTATTCAAAGTTAAATGCATCAAAAAATTAAACCAAATTTTAATTAAAATAGCAGCTCACCTAAACACAACCAATTTCGGCAAATTTTTTCAAATGAACAACAACAAAGATTTGACGAAATAATGAAAATATTTGGCTATTATAAATTTTATTTCATCAAGATTGTATTTGTTCATCTGATGTTTTAAGACCAATTACAATCAAAAATGTCCGATTCGTGAAACAAATGAACCTCTTCTAATGAAATTGCATACCAACGCCTTGGTAGAATGTGTGTTTTCCACACATCTTTTCTCATAAATCTTATCTTGCAAAGTTAAAAAAAAAATCGTTCTTTGCTCACATTGACAAGATCATTCCACCAGAACTTCCTGACAAGGAAACAGATCCGTTCTTATTTAAAGTCGTTAGCACAACCATGATCCACGGTTCTTGCGGTACATTCAAAAAAGTCTGCCATGCTTTAAACATAAAAGATGGAGAGGACAGGACACGAAAAATAAAACACTCGCTGGGGATTTCAAACGTGAAGACGGGGGACAGCAGATGAAATTAATGCCCTCAAACATTTAAAACAGAGTCGAAGTTGGCGTTGACAATAGTGTCGAAATTACTCATATATTCCCTGACAAATTCTGCAACCTGAGTTATTAAGCGTTTTTGATATATGCAACATATCTGTGAAATCAATAAAATATATTTGCAAATAAGTACATTAACAAAGGGAGCGACATGATAATCGGTGTCACTAACGATCAGCCAAAAATGATGAAATAAGTATATTTAAAATGGCGTTTGTTTACGAATATCTCGTAATGCAAGATTTCGAATAAATTTTGGGCTTTTTCCAATCACGACCGTTCCCCCTGTCCCCATATTGCTTTTGTGCACCGAAAATGGCCAAAGGTCTTTCGCATTTATTGATTTATCGCGCTTTTAGTAGTTTTGAATAGTACCGTTATATAGCAGCAAACGGGGCCAAATCTCATTCATTTTTATAGCTTTTTTAATTTATGTGCTGAAGATCCGTTTGCTACTGCGATCTTCCATCAACGGATATCAAGCTTAAGTTATAGCTTTTTTATATTTTTGATTAATGGCGATTTTGATGCTCGGCCGCCCATCTACATACGATATATCCTAATAACGCTGCATGTTTTTTATTAACGAACAACAACAAAGCTGTGATAGACATAGAAGACACATTTTGGCTATTATCAACAAACTTCTACAACTACATGGACCGACTTCGCCAACAAGATATGTATGTATGTATGTCATAGACGTTGCAGATACTAATGTTATACGTGAGACCAATTACAATCACGAAGAACTATTCCGATTCAATTCTAATAGAAGAGCAGAAAATTGCATACCAACGCATACTAGAAACCTCAAAAAGAATAAGAAATAATGAGTGATTCACATACATATAAACGCATTTCCGGGAAAAACAGGTGAAACCCGTTTTGTAGTTTTAAATCTTATACTTACAAAAAAGGACAGAAAAACAGCCAACATGAAATGTAATGCCATATCTATTTCGATTAGTTTTAGAACTGCTCACCTCAGAACAAATTATAATACCTGAAACTTGCACCAAGAGTGTAAAAAGTTTAAATGAAAAATCAATTCTGGACAACTACAGTTTTGATAAAACGTCAAAATCGTTCGCATTGGTCATAAATGCATTGAGTGGCACACAAAAAAAAGTTGTGAATGTTGTTGGTGAAACATAATCTGCCAAGATCGAAGAGGACAGGACACGACGATGGAAGGAGCACTCTCCCTGTAATTCCAAGAGGGACGGCAGCAGATGAGATTAATACGCCATCATATGCGATTGCATGTACTTATGTTTTTAATGGAGTCGAGTTGGTGTTGGAAATTGGCATATCAACAAGTATGAAAAATTTTCGTTTGATATGAATTTTAACATTCCCATTTGACAAATTCTGAAAATATTGACTGAGTCGATAGATTTATTTCATCAACTTGTTTTTCATTGATATCGATGCGAACTTGATTTTACATATCACGCGAGTTATATCATAATCTAACCACTCTATAAGAACATATCCACACACTCCACACTCCGAATTCCACATTCTTGATCCACACTTCAAAACTTTCCACATTCCACTTCCCACGATTCCAGCCAAGAACATAAAAAAAAATATTAACGGTATATTTAAAAAAGCAAGCGTCTGTCTACCAACAGTCTGAAGAAAGAATTCGAATAAACGAGATTGAGAAGAGTAAAACAAATTTAAGTTGTGTACCTAGGGGTTTGAACAGTATTTGATAATAAGGAGGCATATACTAAAAGCATTATTCGTGCAAAGTTAAATCCAGCTATAGTAATACGTTTTTTGATGTCTTTGTACTGGAAAGTAAAAGTTCTTCCTGAATAGAAAGGTGCCATTTTAAAACATAGCGTCCCATTTGGTATTTATCATGGGATTCTCTTTAGGAGAGTATTATTGTTTGTTCATATAACAGTTGTTTTATTTTCCTAAAACAGTCAGATATAGGGTTATAACAAAATTTCAGGGTATAATAATCCATTGGATGTCTGTCTGTCCAGTCCGTGAAATATGGAATTTCCCAAAGTTGAGATATCATGCGGTTTCTTCGCCAAGATCAAAATTTTACCCCAGTCCCTATAAATGCTTTGTCACACCATCCTGGTGGAAAATGTTTGCGAAAACAATTTCTTTGCAAAGGATTTTCGCATTTAGTTATTGATTTATCGCGCATTTTTTAGTAGTTTTGAATAGTAAAACGTTATATATGGAGTGACTCTCTATGGGGTTTTCTTCAGGCATTTCATTCATTTTGAATAAATGGAAGAAATCGATAGGAGTAATATTTTGTGCTGAAAACTCAGGTGTTGTAACAAAAAAGCTTCAGCTACTGCGATCTTCTGTGCCAAAGGAGCTGGCCCAGCTTTTTTTGGCATTGGACCAAAAACCATAATTTCATCATTGGAATTTTCTGCAAAATAAAAAAATATCTAATGACGGATAAGCCATATCGCCATATCACTTTATCCCTTTGGTTACATACATTATTACAAATGCATTTAATAGATTTCACTGAATGGCAAGATTCAAGGTTGATGTGTGCTTTGAAGGTCTTTGATAAAATGGGTGAATATGGAACAATCCAACGATTATCTATTTCAACATCTTGTTGATTTAATTTGACAGTTGTTGATCTTCCATTGTCTGCAATTGATCGTCGACGATACAGTGGATAACCGTCATTACCAGTAATTCTTTCCGATATTAATGTTCGTGGATATCGTTTTGAACATTTACCATCCATCATACTGGGTGAATTTTGATTAAGAGTTCCGCAGGGACCATGTATCATATTTTTGATAACTACCTCATGCAATCCAGGATCTACTTGTACGTTAGGGATTTCAGCTGATATCACTGCATCAACTTCATTTGGCCTTATCTTTTCAACCAATCAAATCAAAATGTGTGCATGTGTGCATGTGGCAATCCTCGTTTCTGCCACTCTACGGAATACATCCAGTAGCCTGTCTCACCAAATACACAGTGTTTTACGATGAAATCCATTAAAGATTTCAATTTTTGTCTAAGGACTCTGGCTGTAATATCATGACGATCAATGGGTGATTGCCCAGGGAATAAGTACTGCTTGATTTCTATCCAGTGTGGATTGCATGTAAATGTGATGAACAAATCTGCTGTACCATAATGACGAACATTCGACATGGCATCTTGAGCATATTCGTGCATATGTCGAGGGCTTCCGATGTACTATGTTGCTGGAAGAATAGTCATCCAACCAACATTCTGTGCATTTCCATCAGAATTAATCGCATCTCGAAGGTGAATATACTCTTCAGATCGGAGTTTGGTCTGATTCAACCTGATGAATGTTAATCTCTCCGTTTCAATTTTAACATACATACATACATGCCAACAATATATTTGTGATATAATCGCCGACATTTCAATATGTGATTGTCTTCATTTTCCCGAATCATTAGGCGGTATGAATAATAGTTCATTGAACTGACTTTTTTGTTGGTTTCAGAGCCTTTTTTTGGTGTAATAACATGACATATAAAATTAAAATATGTACATAATATAGTGATTGAGATATTATCGCCATTGCTAAACTAATATTTTTTTTAATTACCTGTAAAGGGATTTACCATTTTTATTGAGAAATCATAGCCATCTTCACCTTGCCAAAATATAATGGGAAATTGCAGTGCATCATATGAGCGATACGTTGTAATTGATCATTCCGACGATGTAAAACAATATCACGGGATTCCAAGTTTTCTCCAACTAAAACGATAGCAACTTCATCAATAGTTGGTGCATTAAAACGTCTT